>NC_072453.1:14694382-14994382 GCF_027596085.1 Anoplopoma fimbria
TGAGCACCTTTCTTGTACAGACACCCACCTCATGGTTTTAGCAATTGTATGTAACCCAGACTGGGCAGGTTCTCCTCAGTGGTACAGCAGACTGACGACTCCTGCTCCTGACCCACAGCCTTAAGGGAGGGGAACAAGAGACAATACAAGAGTTAGGAATGAATGTGTCCAAAGAGTGTTGTTGTATTGAACCCCCGGGGTCTTTTAGCGTGCATGCATTGTTTTTAATATGAATATTTATTTAAACATTTTAAGCACTGACCCCTCTTACCCTTCCTTCCAGGCAGGAGACATGTCCCCAGCCAACGGATGGAAGTTCTGGGGGAACAGTGAAACACTGTATTTTATTCATTTTAATATTTTATTGTGTGATGTGCATGTATACCAACAACACCTACCTAGAATGCCTAGTCCCTAACACCTAGGCATTCTTTTATGAATTTCTTTTATGAATTTCCTTTATGAATTTTCTTTAAAAACTAATATGGACACATAGAAACCTGACTCTTGGGCACTTACCTTCTCTTGTTTTACCTTCCATGGGCAGGAGACATGTCTCCAGCCAGCGGTAGAGGACCTGCGGAGACAAAGGAAAGGGTTTAACCATACCCACAACCCTTTCCTAAACCTAACCACACCACTGGTCCAGCCCTAACCCTAACCCCAACCCTCTAGCTTTTTATTAGTTTTATCAGTTTTTATCCCCTTGAATTGTTCCTTCCCTCCCTTCCCCAGTGTCTTTGTCTGGTTCTTGTATTTGTTTTATTTCTTTTATCCCCTTATTTTTTTATAAAAGGGTTGGTTTTAAAACACAGTAAAAAAGAAGATGGCCTGTGCCTGTGCACGCCCAACACCTTAGGGTGTTGGATACCCAGTTTTTAACCTAACCCCTAACCCTAACTCTAAACCCTAACCCTAACCCACTTCCAAGTCTCTACCACCTTTGGAAGAGGGTGTATTTTCAAAAAGGATCAAGAATCTGTGGTTTTCATCCCTAACCCTAACCACTAACCCTAACCCTAACCCTCATCCCTCATCCCTTATCCTAACCCTAAACCCTAACCCTAACCCTCTACCACCTTCAGAAAAAAAGTTATTCAAGAATATGTAATCCTCTCATGTGTAATCGTGGTTTTCATCCCTATTCCTAACCCTAACCCTAACCCATTGGAAAGCCCATTCCCTAGTTACTGTACTAGGATACATATTCCAAGACTGTAGGACCTTCAGAACAAAAGTTAATCAAGAAAGTACCATGACAAAACACTGACAAATTTTCGGAAAAAATTAACATGGGGAGTCTATGGCAGCTATATCACAGGAAGGACCTAGAGACTCTGGGATGGTACCATTGGAAAGCCCGTGCCCTAGTTACTATAGATGTACACTAGAACCAAGTTTGTAGGATCTTCAGAAAAAAAGTTATTCAAAAAGGCGTCTTGATCCTTTTTCATTTTCTGCCCCTTTTCACCCCCTTCCCGAGGTCCTAGAGACAAGGGAAAAAAAACATTAAATAAAGATGATAAAACATTAAATAAAGATAATGTAACATTAAATAAAGAGAATAAAACTTTAAATAAAGAAACTAAAACATTAAATAAAGAAAATGAAACATTAAATAAAGAGAATAAAACATCAAATAAAGATAATAAAACATTAAATAAAGAGAATAAAACATTAAATAAATAGAATGAAACATTAAAGAGAATGAAACATTAAATAAAGTTAATAAAACATTAAATAAAGATAATGAAAAATTAAATAAAGATGATAAAACATTAAATAAAGATAATGAAAAATTAAATAAAGATAATGAAACATTAAATAAAGAAAATAAAACATTAAATAAAGAGAATAAAACATTAAATAAAGATAATAGATGATATTGCAGCCTTCTTGGCTTCAACTTAAGATCTTAAAAATAAGAACTTGAATATTTAAATATATACATATATATATATATAAATATATTGTGTTTTATATGTATGAACAAATGTCTCAATAAAGTTATTGAATTTTTTTTTTAAAAATTGCTTTGATGAGACACTGTCTCATCAAAGCAATGTACAAAGGTTCCTCATGGTTTCAATGGTATTGATCCTTAGAAAGAGTGGTGCACATGTTTTAAATCATTCACCCACCTAAATAAAGGCTTTTTAAAGGCACAAATTGATACAATTCCCACACTTCCTACTCTGTCTGTACCTTGTTTCAGATGAATGTTGGATGTATGAATTTCTCCCTGTCTTGTCCCAAAACGCGCACATATATTAGCTGGTAACACTGATTGATACTAAAGTGGCTTAAAAGGAACTTAATAGATGGATGCACTTTTCCGCAAAACTGATTTTGTACCTGATGTAACAAAGAGGGAATATCTTAATTTAACAACAGGGTTTAGGGAATTTAGGGTTGCAAGTACAACAGTACAAACATTCAGTATTTTTCAGTAAATGATCAGGGACTTTATGGTAGTCAGGTAACAGGGCGGCTGTGGCGTAGTGGAGAGCAAGGTAGTTCTCCAATCAGAGGGTCGGTGGTTCGATACCTGGCTTCCGCAGTCAATATGTCCTTGGGCAAGACACTTAACCCCAAGTTGTTGGACTGGATGTTGCATGAATGTTAGTTAGAGTCTGATGGTGGCACCTTGCATGGTAGCCTGTCATCAGTGTGTGAATGGGTGAATGATATGTCATATATATACTACTGTTTTGGATAAAAGCGTCTGCTAAATGACTGTAATGTAATGTAACAGTGAGTGCTATGACAATCATACAATGGGCTGGGGAAGCCTATTCCTTTTGTCATATAACACATTCTCATGTTTTATCAAAAAAATATGCTATTTTCCCTTGGTTAAAATTTCTACAGATTATTTATTGTGCTTATGACAGTTGTATATCATACCTGATATATTGGAAAAACCTGTGGAGTTTTTATTTTGAAAAACTGTGAGTGAGTTTGATAACGTGTAATATCATAGGTCAATAAAAATATGACGCAGGGCTCTGACGTAGTCACGCACTTCAGACACGACGAAGGACTTACTTTCGTTTTCTCGAGTTTTTTGAGGAAGGGAAACTTGGCCGTAAGTTTGGAGAAGAAATCCACCAATCAAGTTTTTTTTTTTTTTACAGTAGCTAAGGTGACATAATATATAAGACGAATAATTGCTAGTTTATTTTGTCTACCTGTCTTCTAAACAGAAAGCAGTATCATCTGTCGCGTTTTTTAGTGCAAAGGGAACTTAATCAGACTTGGATGTAATAACAAAGTGAACTGGTGGCTCCATGTACAGTAAGTTGTTCTATGCATACCTGTCTGCAGATGTCTGGGGAACCTGCGGAACCCACTGATCTTGGAGCTGAAGAGGAGGAAGGGAAGCTGACTGGAGACGTGACAGACGCCAAACCAGACCGCAGAGGAAGATTCCTGCTGTTTGGGTGACTTTCTTTTTCAACATTAACAGAAGTCTGAAGATGTGAAGACAAACATGATGGGAGAGGAAATCACCCCAAAAATGTGTCCATAAGAAATTAAATTCCCTTCAAATAGACTATGTATAGAAATGTCAATATTTCCCTATAGCTTTTAGTTATTATTAAGTTAATGTTTGAGAATAATTCATTTCAATACTGAAGTTATACAACAGTACAATATATGGGTCCTGTCATCTGGGGCCTTGAAGTTCTATTTACTTTGCATTGTTCAGTGTTTTCGCTTCAGCCTTTCCTTGTATTTCCTTTACATTACATTACATAACATTACAGTCATTTAGCAGACGCTTTTTATCTAAAGCGACTTACAGGAAGTGTATTCAACATAGGTATTCAAGAGAACTACTAGTCACCAGAAGTCATAAGTGCATCTCCTTTCTTAAACAAGCATCTAAAAGCATAAACCAGAGCAAAAGTATAGTGCAGAAGCAAAATACTACGAAAACAATAATTGCAACAGACTAATACGAATATAATAAGTGCTACAAACTACTACGAATAGGATAAGTGCAGTAAACGAATACGAATTCAATAAGTGCAGCGAACTGATACGAATACAGTAAGTGCAACAAACTAATACGAATGCAATAAGTGCTACGAGGAAGGCTCAGGGTAGTGCTTCTTGAAGAGGTGAGTTTCCTTTCCTGTTGTCCCGAGTTCACCCCTGCTATTGTTTTAGTGCAGTTAACTGTTGCTCCAGTTTAGAGGAATCTGAAATGAACTGTGGTTTGTTTTAACAGCAAATTGGCATATTTCTTATAACTTCAATGTACATTTTCTCAAGTTATGATTGTGATTGGACTGTTGCTGTGGTGCTATACCACAATTACTTATTCACAATAACTAATAACAAGAGTGCCACTGGTTTGAAAGCTTGAAAAATATCAAATTCTTACACGTGATTTGACACAGCAACCCAGTTTTGGATAGCCTAGTTAGAGTAATGAAGCAAGGACGCTGGGAATTATTTTAAAGTTAATTTTAGGACAGATGTCATTCCTCAAGTGGCTGCTCAAAATTAGACTGTATTACAGAAGAGTCTAAAAATTGTGTGTATTTGAATTCAGTATGATATCATGGAGCGTGGGCCTTTCTTGTTGTGTCAGACTGTTAAAAAAAGGTGCGACAGTGTGTGGAGCAGCCTCTGTTTGTTCCTGTTTGATTCACAAGGTGGTGCTGTGAACCTTTGTAGTGGGGGGAACCAACCATTTGTCAACCATTTCTCCCAGACGGTGGTGCTGAAATAAGAGCCTGTGTGCCCTCAACCATTTTTTTAAAACATACAACAACAAAAAAGCATTTTAGATTGTACGAAAATAAAAGTTCCCTTTTAAAAGAGGCTAAGCTGTTGAAAGACTAAAAGTTGTATATCAAAAAGTCCAATAAGCCTAATCCAATAACTGGTTTGTTTGTTTGCCACTTAGTTGCGGTTACCTGGAAGCAATGATGATCACCATTTTTAGAAGTAATACATCAAACTGATACCATGTTATCTACAGTACTTGCATGTATGTCTCTTTCATTAGAAGAAGGCATGACCAACAGACAGAGTAACTTGTGATGTATCTTAAGTCATGCCTATCATAACATGTCATCTGTAAAATACTTGTGTATAATGTATGATGTATAATGCCATACAGATTGTAATAATAATTGTCTTTATCTTTTGAACTGGTTGGATTTTGGCTAAATCTTGCTTTCAACCAAGACTGTTATTATTGATAACTAAGATTTCTATTGGCTATTTGTATGTTAAGGTGTTCAGCAAGAAGAAATAGATGTTTTTTAGCTGTACATCTTCTTTTGCATCCAGCTCTAGAGTTGAGGTATTAAGGCACTCCCAGTGTCTATGTCAGTACAGGTGGATTATGTGCATGTCAGCACAGGAGCAACTTGTTGCCCTGTCTGACCTCAGCAGGGAGCGAGGTGCAGGGGCCATGTGTGAATAGGCCTTTAGAAAGCACTGGTGTGGTGGCGAGGCTGCTGACTCAGGGGGCTCACAGTGTGCCGCCCCCGTCCTCAGCACCCGCTGGCCCAGTCAGGTGTCCATCCAGCACAGAGAGCATGTCAGTATCCTAGCACACAGCCAAAAATTTACGCTGCCAGATCTGGAGAAACAAACTCTTTTGGGGGAAAAAAAAAGAAAGGAGACAAAACCAACGCATTTCAGATGCAGAGTGGCGTAGCGCTTAATGACGAACCCAGGTAAGAGGGACACAACCGCCTTGTGTATTCATCTTCACCTTCCTCCCACCTGCTCCTCTTTTTGCCATGCCCATCCCACAGCAGATCAGAGGTGCAGCTCTTTGCCCACCCTCGTGCAATTGTTTGGTACAGTATGTTGGCACAATTTGGAGGTGGGAGGGGGAAAGGGGGGGTGGGGGTGCGAAAAGTTCTGGATCACATGTTGATTAGAATATGGCTGGGCTGCCTGTGAGTATGTGCATGAGACTGTTAGCGCGCATTGACGTGTATTGTTCCCGTGCTGGAGTAACTTGATGACTAGGCTCTTCTGGAACAAGCCTGGATTTTTCTGAGCTTCTAACAGGCCACTGTTGGCTTTGCTATCTGGATGCATCTTTTAAAGAATGGAAATATGACAGGTCTTTGAGAAGCGACTCTCGTGGAATTATTACTCTCCCTCAATCTGCCTGGACGTGGTTAGGATTTTTTTTAATACCTGCACTGAGCAACGATGTTCTAGTTTCTTCATTCTTCCGATGGTGGATTACTGCGATCAAATTTGGCTGTGACTTTAATGCCTTATTTGAAAATGTATGTACTCTTTGGTTTCTGAGTAAGTAGATCAGAGTGAGTCGGTTTCATGTGAGTTCTCTTTGCATTGGAAGTCTTGACATTTACTTATGATGAAGTAGCTGTTAGGTGTCGAAATATTTGTGCTTAAAAGGCACTGTCATGTTCTCTAAGAGACAAGAATATTTTATTGGAAATGTTTCACTTTTGCGAGAGGCTGCCATTTAATATAAGAGAGTTAACATTACAGAAGTTGACTAATCAAATGGCCTGTCCATTTGTTGTTCTTATTGTTATTTGTATTCCTTTTACGGTTCTTATTTATGTTTTTATTTTTTTAAGTGTAAGGCCTAAAAGATATTAATGAAGGAATATTGTTATAGATTTGATTTATGCGATATCCACACAAGTCGCAGGCTTTCAAAAGATCAGCTGAACTCTAACATTTAGCATTAAGTACAGCTCAAAAGTAAATGAAATCGCAGACATTTTAATTTTACACAACGCTACCATAAGGTGTTAACTGTCTTTGATTTACTGTTTCTCTCTGACTCTATTAGTAAGAAGAATAAGGATGGCCAGACGCGCGAGCAGGACTACTCTTCTGAAAGCCATTACAGAATTGTTTCACCAACATTCCAGTATAAGATGAGCCACCAACGAGTGGGCAAGTGCATCATCATCAACAACAAAAACTTTGATGAAAAGACAGGTACGGCGAGCACGTTTCAAACACATTGTATACCTGATTATAAAAGAGCATGTGATCTAAAGCAGATTGTATTGGCAGGGATGAACGTACGCAACGGCACGGACCGAGATGCAGGAGAGCTGTTCAAATGCTTCAAGAGCCTGGGCTTCGATGTCTTCATCTACAATGATCAGACATGTGAGAAGATGGAGAGTCTTCTCAGAGAGGGTGAGTAGGGAAGTCCTTAAACTTTTCATGTTTCTTTCATGGGGGTAAGTAACAATGTTGAACTAATAGGATGCTAATACCGATCCCAACAAATGAGAAATAGAGAAAACTTTTTGAAACACCATAACAATATTTTCAGAGCTGGAAGGGGTTTTTCTTGCCTCATACACATGATGACAATTTAGTCAGGCCGTAAAAAGTCATTTAATCAATTGACAGTTTATTTGTACACCAAAAGTAATGCAGTCAGATACAACGCTTCTGCATTGAATCCTTCCACCAAGGAGGTGATAATAGAGAGAGGTGATTTAACTTTGTGGTTATTTAAGAGGCTCCAGTTTGCGGTGCTGTTCAGTTATATTGTGTAACATAGAGATTGAGAACCCTCTATGATATTTCATTTATTCATTTTGTTATATAATTGGGTGGGCAAACACCTCTCAGTATGGCACAATACAATTTAATCAAAATAAGTTGAATCAACACCTCTCTAAAACAGTTTTAACGTTTAGCATTCTTACCATCACGAAGACAGGATTTAATGCAGGAATGATGTACCTCAGTACCTCCCTAAAGTAGTTTAAGTCAACTGTATCTAATAAACTGGCAGTAAAATATAGTACAGTAATAGTACTTGCAACAGCATCTTGATTACTCTATTTTATTAATTTCAATTTTAAGGAAAGTTAAGAATCTGAGACATACATTAGCTCTACCAGATTAATTTGTTTTAATATTCACACAGTACAGTAGTTTGCTAGTGAAATTGATTCCCCTTTAAGTTGAAGTGTGATCTACATGGAAAAGTTTGCCCTCAATACTCCTGAATGCTGTTACAGTATGTTAATTTCTTAAAACCGCCCAGTCAGACAGCCAATGGGGCTGTTGGAAAAGTAATTACACTTATCCGAATGACTTTGCTACCAATTTGACCAAAAGGTCAATACTTTAGGTGTCACTGATCGGAGCCCTTGTACCTCCACTTGCAAGGTTTAATGACAAGATGGACAAGTCACCTCTCAGGCCATATGCCCTTGGGGAAACCAATGGATTTTTTTTTTTTTATTGTGTTATGATATGACATTTTATTGTTCTGCTAATCTTTTGTATCTGCACATATTTTGTCTGGCTAGCAGCGAGGCCTGACGACGATGGTCAGTTTTTTTCTCAGGTCCGACCCTCAATTAAACACTGCATCCAAAGCAAATGCCATGATATGTTGTATAGATGTTCATGGTCCTATTCTGGTAAATCCTAATTATTTTGGCAACCCTATGACCCTATGAGTATCAATATCCTGTCCCATCAGTAAACTCAGAAATTAAAAAAATCTAAAACTAGCCAGATAGACAGATTCTCGTTAAGTTAAACCAGCACATTTGTGTTCCATTTCCGGACGATCACTTTTCTCCAGTACAGCCCTTCGGCTAACATGTCAACTTTTCACACAATCTATCTCAGTTTAATGAGGCCTGAGCCGAGCTAAGAGTTGAGTGTTTGTCTGTGTGTGTATGGGTCAGCCTCGGAGGAAGACCATAGTGACAGCTCGTGTTTCGCCTGTATCCTGCTAAGCCATGGCGAGGAGGGCATGATCTACGGGACAGACGGAGCCATGCCCATCAAGACCATGACCTCATTGTTCAGGGGGGACATGTGCAAAAGCTTAGTCGGAAAGCCAAAGCTCTTCTTCATCCAGGTACGAATTACTGAAGACTTTCATTTATAAAAGACGGTGTGATATAAAAATAATTGTTGTACAGTTGTAAATTTACTTGTAGATTTGTGTCAAAGGACTGGACCCAAAGGGTCAACCCAAGGGTTGAATGACCAAAACATGTTACATAAACATTTCTTTTTGTTGAGAAGAAGGATTAAAATGGCTTTCAGTCGCTCCCCACGGATAGATGATAGCTCTTGTGTTAAATCTTGCCCCATCTCAGCTTTTAAAAACAGTTAATTTTTAATTGCTTCACCAGGTCATCGTTGAGAAAGCTACTCAGGATCACAATGAAATGTCATTTCATTTACTTCACCAGGCTTGCCGGGGTTCCGAATTTGATGATGGTATACAGACAGATTCGGGTCCGCCAAACGATACCCTGGAGACAGATGCTAATCCGAGACATAAGATCCCTGTAGAGGCAGATTTCCTCTTTGCTTACTCTACTGTGCCAGGTAAGCTAAGTGTCCTAATTAAGTACATTTCATCTGTCACATACCTGTGCTGGGTATATCAGTGAGCAGACATTAGTTTCGGTGCTGACTCATGTTGACTTTCCAGGTTATTACTCATGGAGGAACCCTGGGCGCGGCTCCTGGTTTGTTCAGGCGCTCTGCAACGTCCTCAATGAGTTTGGCAAGCAGCTGGAGATAATGCAGATCCTGACACGGGTCAACTACATGGTGGCCACCAGCTTTGAGTCCTGGTCTGAAGACCCACGCTTCAGTGAGAAGAAGCAGATTCCCTGCGTGGTCTCCATGCTGACGAAAGAACTGTATTTCAACTGACCGCCATCCTCGCTGACTGACTGACTTGACTTGACTGACTGACTTGACTGACTGACTTGACTGACTGACTTGACTTGACTGACTGACTTGACAGACGGTTTCAGGTACCGACTTAGCGGTCAAAGCATTCAGGGATGATTCAGGCCCAGCATGACACTGCACATTTGGAGCACATATGACATTTAAATGTGTAGTTGGGCCCGAAAAAACAAGCAAAAATATTTTTAGTGGCACTCCGCGTTCATGTGCTGATGGTGAAACTTCTTCCTCTTCTTCCGGTTATTCTTCGGAATAATGGCGTCACATTTGATCGGATCTTTTTTTGACAGGCATGTGAAATATCCATGTTATTCCACCAGCCCGGAAAATTTGCTGCCACTTTTTGCGGGTTTGGGGAATCATATCTGAATTTGTGTCTCTCCATTTTCCAGTATTTGCAATAGATGTTGAAAGGAACCGTATAGAGTGGACAGGAGTCTTCAATTTGAATATGGCTCTTGCATTAATTACATGAAATGGGTTTAGAAATAATTTACATTTAGTGTTCTGAGAGATCGATGCATTTGTAAAGTGTCCATCTCCATTACAAAGTAAAATACATTGGAAACCAGGCGACAGTTGAATGTTTTAAAGGCCTATAGAAATTCTATGTAAATCCACACCTGGAAAGTCAGTAGAGACACTTTAATCACCATAGGAATTGATGAAGGAGCTGCCTTGATTACAAACCCTGTCTGATGCATTAGAGGGGGGAAAAGCATCTGGAAAATGGATGAGATCATTTTCAGCTATCTGTGTTTCAATGTTTTCAGCTGTCAATTGTCAGATAAAAAGAGACAACAGAAAAAGACAACACTCATGCTTTTGCCAAAGGCTCAGTGTCTCATCCTTCCTAGCAAGTTTAAAGTTGGTAGCAGCATGCTGGCATCCTCAGGTTCTTTAATGTCCCATGAAGTGGGTAACTGTAATGTTAAAGAATGTCATATACGTATCGCTAGGAAGGTGTGATCTTTTGCTGTGTTGTGATTAGTTCTATAAGATTTTGGGTCAAGAGCATAGTATATAGTCCACTCCCACAAACGCAAGGATTATTTGCAATTTGCCAGTTTTTTTCAGCCTAATGTTGAGGACTTCACTTGCTTGTTGTTCACCCCAAAGGAAGTGAAGTTCATATATTTGCATATGATCAAAATTACGCACTCGTCTTATTTGTCAGGGTCCAACAAATCAGTTAATGAATTTCTCTTTTTTAATCTTTAAAATTGGACATTCCTCTTTATTAACTTTTATAAATGGAAGTTAATATGGTAGGATTTTTACACTAGAAAGAGAACTGTCAGAAACTGTGTCATATATTTGGGAAATATTATAGTGTGAAGCTGGACTAGGGCCCAAAGCACAAATGCCACATCATTTCACTGTATATTAGTGTTGTTCATTGTCATAACATACACTACACTCTGGAAAGAAATACCCAGCAAAGTCTTCCTTATTGTATTTTTTTTAATTGATCCTTAGAAAGACCCAAATCATAAAGAAAGACAAAAAATCAAGCACTTAGTGCACATTGTCATGTTTTTTAAAAGCAATTTTGCATCATTTAGTAATTCATTTTATGACAAGTACAGGTCAAATGTAAAAGATTTTTAATATTTGAGACATTTGCTGATGGTCATTTCAACTTGCACAAAGTTTGTTTCTGCAATTACGCTGTGTTAATGTGCCAAAGTCTGTCAATCACAGAGGCAGCTATTACTGGTGGTGACAAGTCTGAACATACACAATCCACATGTCCGCAATACACAATCATTGTTGCTGCAATGTTTTTACATTATTCACATGATTGCATGTGTCAGTAACTAAGGGGAAAAGTTAAGCAAGAGCTTTAAATTGTCATTTTATTTTCCCCTTTTCACTTGTATTTTTTAATCAGCTGTTTTTTTTATTTTGATAACACTTTTACATCATATTTCTGGTTGGCAGAAGTGTGATCAATACTGGACACGTCCCATTATACACCCAGTACACTTGTCCAATACAGCCGCAACTTGACACATGGATCTCTGATCAGCGATGTGGTGCCCAACCTGTGCTGAAAGGAGTGTTTGCTCCACTTTTTTTTCGATTGGAATTGAGGGAGGGAGAGAAAAATATTGTTATAGGTAAAATTTTAAAATGCTTTCTGGTGTTAAATGCTGTTGTCCTCAGGAATATATTTGAAAAGATTTGGAAAAATGAATGAATGAATTACATTGAAAGTTTAATCTGGCCCAATTTCTTTTTAATTTGGGGCACTACCTTGTATAATTAACTTCAAAAACAGAGGAATGCTTATGTAAACATTTTATTGTATTAAACATAAAGAATTTATTCTGTAATGAGGTTTGTGTCATATTTCTTGCACATCTGTAAACACAGACACAATGAAAGGCCACAACAAGGAAGATGTTTGTATGATTTTAAAAACAAGTTTTACTCTGAATATTACCTAAAACAAATATTGAGTGTAGAAGTTTAGACTTTCCGAAAAAAATTCCATATAAAGAGTCATAATCACTGTTATGTGTCATTTTCAGCAACTGATACTATAAGTAAACAAACATCTTCAGCTTTCTGTTATTCATTATGGTTCTTTTATTTATTTCTCCTGTCACGAATATACAACAAAGAAAATGCTATGTAAATATGAAATACCAAATGTGTATTAATCCACAGCTGAAATTATTTTAATTATTAAACCAATAATCTGTGACCTTTTTTGTTTTTTAGAGGTTTACATCTTTAGAAGTAAACCCTGGGTTTGGGGCTGAGAGATAAAGAAGGTGTAGGAAAATTCAAAAGTATTAAGCGGTGGACTACAGATTGTTGGTTCTGGTATTTTCATTAGATTTGTTGACGATAAGAAACGTATAGAATATCATCAGCATTACCCTTAAAGTACAATTTGCTTCAACAACTTATTAATTGACTGTTTAAAAGCAGATCTTTCTTACCAAATTATTTATATTTCTTACCAGACTTGAAAATAAGCTTTCAAAATAAGCTTTTAAAAAATTAAGGTTTTGCTACAGTATGCAGAACAGCCCTGATTTCAGCATATCAGCATTGGTGTGTCCACTACTGTATAAGGAAATAAAAAAATTCCTTTATGCAAATCTAGACTTGCCTGACAAGCACAGTACCGATAAATGAGCTGGCGTCACAAGTTAAGAATGTCAGATCGGACAGCTGGTGTGGATTCCCCACAGCGTTCCTTCCCTGAAGCATTCCTGCTCCACCTCAGAGAACAGGAGCAGATCGAGAGGCATCGCAGATCATAAGGGACTTCCAGTTCGTGCCTTCGTTGTCATGACCAGGACACAAAGCTTGATGTAGTGTGTCAGTGAAGGTCCCAGCGCAGAAACAGTGGAGGGGGGTCACAGTATCGGCTCCTATGAAGCACACCAAACCCCCGGGGAAGCTACAGTACACCCCGATGCGAGTGAACTGCTTTCCTGCCAGCACGGGCAGCTCACACTGGACACCCCCATGCCAGGCCGTGTAGTCTCCATTAAAGTATTCCACACACCAGGACTCTTTGCCTCGGCCCAGCCAGGAGTCCTCCTCGCGGCCCTTGCGCGGGATGCTCGGGTAGGTGAGCCCCAGCTCCCAGTAGGTCTTCCCACTCACATCCACCTCCCAGTACTGGCGGCCCTCGCTGAAGCCTTCCTGGCTGACTACATTCAGGGTGTTGTCAAAGCGGGAGGTGGTCTCTGGGACATCCTGCCAGGTGTCCGTGTAGGTGGCTGAGTCGCCTTTGGGAGAGATGATCAGCTTTGGGTGGGCAGTTTCAGCATCGAGGACAACGTCTGCTGCATCTGCGTTACAGACATTAGGAAAATTCAGTGTCTTCTTCGAAAGCAGTTGTCATGTTCTCCCCACAAGGCAAACACTTTACACAAAAAGCATGTAATAATGGACACTAATTTGGCAACCTTTGACATAACCAGGAGCAAGACTCCCTCACATGTCGATCTACCTGTTATTTTTGGGTGAACTCACAGGTCTGAAACAGCTTCTTGGTGACAGGGACCTGGGATCTGATGAACAGCAGCAGGTTGATGGTGAGACTCAGTAGTTGCTCATTCTTGAACTCATCCATCTGAATTAGGTCGGGGTCAGTCAGCTTCAGAGTCTCAAAAATTCTAGTTTCAGACAAAACAAAGACTTGCTACCGCTTGCTGAGATCAAGCTATGGTGCTTGTATATTCATATTTATAGCTGTTATTTCCTGTAATGTACACATACCTTTTTACTCTTTCAGCATTCTGTAGAAGACATAAAAAGAATAAATCCTTACTGCCAAATACCACTGACAAAACAGCTTGAGACAAACAATACAATTGATTGAAAGCCAAATAAGTTGCATGAAATCTGAAGTCTTGGAACTTGTCCTTGTGTTAACCTGAATTTCAATTTCCTGTGTTTTCACTT
Source organism: Anoplopoma fimbria (assembly GCF_027596085.1). Taxonomy (NCBI): domain Eukaryota; kingdom Metazoa; phylum Chordata; class Actinopteri; order Perciformes; family Anoplopomatidae; genus Anoplopoma; species Anoplopoma fimbria. The sequence goes on from NC_072453.1 coordinate 14,708,534, forward strand.
GGGCGCCAATGTTGGACAGTTCCTGGTCCAGTTCCTGAGTGAGGTGGTAGCAGTCCTCTATTCTGTCCTCCAATAACTTCTCTGTGGCCTCATACTCGATGTCCAGCTGGGTCAGTGTGATCCTAAGATCCTCGTCCAGGACCCGCTTCATGTTCTCGTACTTTTTCCTGATTTTCTCCTTCACTGCATTGGTCTTTTTCTGAGATGAGAAGCCCATGGGAGTTAAAATGCATTTGTATTAGCATATACTACAGTATATGGTCAGCAAACCCAAATTTGAGAAACACGGATAGAATCACCTCTGAACACAATAGAGTTGCGAATAATGATTCATTTTATTTCCAGTTTATCTCGCGATAATTTTTTCACGTAATTGATTAATTGTTTGGTCTAATAATATCAGTAAATAATAGAAAATTGCCATAACCCTAAACCTAACCCTGAGTGGATGTCTTCAAACAGCTTGTTTTCCTTGATCAACAGTCCAAAACACAAAATAATCAATCAAGAGAAACAGCAAACCCTTACTATCAGTTCATTATCAGTTCAGCTCACAGTATGTTAGCTCATAGGCACAAATGGAAGAATATCTACAAAATAACACAGCAGAGTCCACAGAGAGCACAAAACCAAAATAAGCATGAGAATAAATCCATTGTTGATGGATGAGCACAAGAAACTAGGAGGACCAAAAAGATGCAAGAAACAGGCAGGATAACAGATGCTCAAAAGTGTCTTTCAGAATACATAACTCATTTAACCTTGAGGGTGAATGTGCTGCACCACTGTTAGCTCCAATCAAATTAAATAAGTAAAAAATAAACTACAAATCCCATCTCCTCATATCACACAGCACACCTCTTGATTTTAGGAATATGACCCATGGCATGTTTTGGAACATAATGTTCACACACAGTGACACTTATGGAACAGCATAGATCAAGACTCCTGTTTGTTTATTTCATTTCTCTTCCTACCAATTTTTATTAAACTGTATCTTGTCTACTGATGGTTCCCCTTATGATTTTGCATGTGTTGTCTACTTGCCTGCATGCTTATAGAACAAATTAAGTTGAGAAACGCAACAACAATAGACTTACTGTTATCTCCACCTGTTTAGCTGCCAGCTTCTTCATTCTAAAGGCGACGCCATCTCTTTGTCTCTGCAGGTACTGCTGATGTTTCAGTAGCAACTCCTTTGAAACACAAACGGGCAGAAAACATGAAGAAAATAAAAAATATATCAAGAACTGCAGGTAAAGAGGGTGGTGGGTCAAGAGAGGCATTGGCTTTTCTTCTCAATAAGAAACCAGAGTGAAAGTGCTTACTTCATGTGTGGCCTTCACTCCTACCTTACTGCTCATTTTCTGTGTAGTACTGCAGATTAAACTCCACTGACCGGTGGCAACACGACCTCAAGGGTTTTTATAGGCCTGTCACACATGCAAAGGTTTTGTTGTGGGGGAGGGGGGGGAAAGCACATGGTGGCCTTGAGATATCTGTCCCGGTGCCCTTACAAGCATGTGCCTTGCTTTATTAAGGTGAGGAAATTACTCTAAGGACAAGAGGGAGTAAACAAGGATTGCAAACTGTCTGACTTGAGGAAGAGTTTTCCATGTCCTACTAAACAAGAAGCCCAAAAGAAACTCTATTAATACCAACCTGACCATGACCTTGATGTACGTGTGTGAGTGGGTGTGTGTACTTGTGGCCTAGATGCATATTGGGGGTGTTTGTGAAGTTTAAGGGACATTGATGTTGCTTTTGTAACTCTTGGATAATTCATATACAGTGCTTGATCACAAGTGCATCTTCACCCTGAGCAACTTATATTAGTCTCAGCGAATGCCTGTTAAAAATGCTAACCATGACCCTAATGACGTTGGCATAGCACAAATGGTCCAAGCATATGTACAAGCGGAGAGAGGTCAAATGCAGGCATGGCACAGCAAGGCCACACGGTTCCATCTTAGTGCTGCATCGACTGGTTGTTTAGATTGACACGCCAATTTGCAAGACAATATGCAAATCAGCGATGGCTGAGACAACCACTTTAGAGAGAGACGCTGAGACATATTTCATTCTACATTATGTGATGTAAAGGATTTAGCTTAAATATCTTAAACCTGAAACAGGGATAACAGGGATATTGGTAGCACTTTACTTTACCTCCCTATTTAGCATTTATAAGCACTATGTAAACATTAAATAAATGGTTTATAATAGACCATGATGTAGTCGTATACAGATATGTGTGTTTATTAATGACTTTTTCACCAACCAGAAATAAAGGTTGGGGTATAAACTGATTATGAATGACAATATAGGTGTAATCATTTCATATGTATTTGCATAGCAGTAGTAATTTTTGTTGGCAAATTCTGTACTTAACACTTTAAATGTCTCTGCTTCTGCTTACAACTACATTATGTTGTGTTATAACCATTTTTATATGGTTATAACACATGTTTATATAGTGCTTATAAATGCTAAATAGGAGGGTTATAGAAAGTGTTACCCATATTTTTGTATTAAAAGTGACACGATTGAAAAAGATTGTTAAAGTGGATATCAGTCCATAACAGTGAGCCTTCACTTGTGACCACTGTGACAAATTTTAATTAATACAATCGAGACGAACACATTTGTAGATGCTTTAAAAAGACATATAGGAGTTTAAGTGGCCCAGTAAATATATGACTTCCTTTAGTACTGACATACACATGTGAACTGGAAAAACCCCATGAACAACCTATCCTACATACAGTATGTAATCTGTGCATTCAGGGGTAACATTTAAGTCCCTGTCCCTGCCACACTCATAAGCCTTCATGAGATAACAACCTATAAAGCATCTGGTGTCGAAAGTTGGCATCAATCTTTTCTTTTGTCTCCAGAGCTCTTTAATGTTCAAAAAGACATTGCATTGAATGGAATTCTGCAGCTAAAGAACAGTGCAGGTAGACCTTAAAAGCATCTAAGCCCAGGAACCAGAAACTCCAGTTCCTCGTATAAATATCTTGGCAGTGTTTGCCAAGTACCGGCAAGCATCCAGCTTCCTCATCAAGCAACACTTAGTCAATGAGAGCGAGGTGAGCAGAATCTCTCAAGGTGCTCCACAGGTAAGAATAAGAATGTTATGTTTTGTTTAGTTTTTTACTGTCAGAAACAGCGTATATAGTGACTCATGTGTTATAATTATGTCTTTCCTACCGTACTGCTTTGTGACATGATACAAAATTGAATATGCGTCCACTTGCCAACACATGTTTGATTCCGTCTTCAAAAAGTGAGTGTTAAATTGTCTAAAAGTTAACAAAGGCCTGAGATGAGTATATTTTTTTGTTTTAATAATTGCAGATCTGCAGTTTCCTTTATCTAACTATCTTTAACAAAAAAAAGAATGAACATAAAAAGATTTTTCTCATACCTATTTTCTCGCACCTTAACGTCGCCTTAGTTTTGTGTGTAGAGCTCTACGTCATTCTCTGCTTTGACAGAGGAATAAGCCTATTTAAGCCCTGCATTGTTAGTTTAAAAGGTTAACTATTGCGTTATGGATATTTTTATGCTGTTTTGAGGTGACAGCGACAGATACATTCCTGTGTTATTTATTTTTAGGTGTGGTGTCACAATGCATAAGAATCAGAAGAGCACAGGTAGGTAATCTTATTTGTGGTTTGATTTAGGTGGTAAGTGTAGTTAGTTACTGGAACAGTTTTTACAGACCTGTAATGTGCTAATGTGCTAATGTACCAATGTTAAAACACTCATTTAAAGTTCAGTTGTTTTAGTTACATTGTTCATTCTCCCTCTAAATCCTTTGCTAGATACAGGAAAATAAAGATTTTTGTAAACGAAGACATGATTCAAACATATTGATCACAAAACAACAGGCTTTTTTTTTGCCCTTAGGTGGAAATACGGTGTTCTACAAACCAATCGGAGAAACGACTGAAATAAGATCTGGATACCTGTTCAAGTCTCCTCCCCAAAAACGGATGAAGACAGAGGTGAAAGAGTTGGCATGATGGATGCAATACTTTGTAGCGCTTTATGTGTGTGTGGGTGTGTTTTTAATTACATGTCTTTTCTTTTTTTGATCATGTTTCTCCTGCAGAAATCATGGAAGAGGCGATATTTTGTGCTGTTCAAAATCAGCGAGCATGAGCACCTACTAAAGTATTTCAGGAGTCCAGAGGAAAAGGACAAGCCCCTTGGAGGGATTGACTTATTGCAGTATGTTCTTACAAATTAATTAATTTACAGTATTTAATAGCTCTAAATGCAGTTAGACCAGCTTGGTTTTTGAGAGAAGATCCAGCATTCAATTATTATTATTATACATCTGTGTCATTTGTGTCCCTCTGTCAGTATCTCACTTTTGCATGTGAGCCCTGAAAAACACCAGAGATGGAGTTGGGTTCAGAAGAGCTTCAAGTGCTCCCCATCCTGTGTGCTCTACATCAGGGCAGATGAGCGGGACTACTTCCTCGTCGGGGAGAACAGGTAAGTCAGCTGTTTTTTACAGGAGATATAAAGCACTGAGATGGAATTTTACAACTTCCATGCATTTTACTACATTTTACTGTAGAAAACTTAATTAAAAGCCTGTTATCAATAATCTGTAATATTTGATCACAGTTTGTCAGGGTAATTTAAAAAAACAAAACTTTTGTTCTAAAGAAATTGTTTTTGATCGTGCACAAATGCAGCCATTTAAAGAAGGATATCTTTTTTTGAGTTTGGATTTTCATAACATGGCAGATTAATTGTCCCAGATCCATGGTTTGCATTCATTTAAAAATAGGTGATGGGGTGATTCAGGCCACACAGCTGGGTTGGCCGGTTCTCCTCTCAAGGCCCCCGCTGACACTTTTTACGGTGCCTCATAAAACACTTCCCCCAACCTTTTACACCATCTACTATTTTGGGATTTTAACAATCAAAAAGAAATGATGATGTTGCTTTCCTGTTAAGTAACTGTCTATCAGCTGATAATGGCTTTGCTTTCCACTCTGCTCACACCAAATCGGTGCTCGGAATTGATTTTTCCGAGTCTCAAAATTATGGTTTTCAAGTGTTTCATTTGCCCCTCTTGCTTTTAGTGAGGAAGTGGACGGCTGGTTCTCCGACCTGTATGAGGCCCTGAAAAACCTGCCACATAAACATTTGGCTTCAGAGGTACATTGAGATTTTAGATCTTTATTATATTTTGTAACAGCTTATTGAGACCAAGAGAATCAAACACTGCATTTCATTTTATCTATTATGTTTGTTTGTTTTTCTTCTAAAGGAAATGTCTAATGGACAGGCAACAATTGAGGTAAATATTTTAAGGAAGAACCACATCTAAGGAATAGTTCAGCATTTTGGAAAATGCATTTAGTAATTTTCTTGGGTACAGTTATAGGTGAGAACATAGATGTCACTCTCACGTAAGTAGAATAAATAGAATAAACAGCCAGCTAGCTAAGCTTAGCATTAATACTGAAAACAGGGAAATAGCTCGCCTGGCTGTTACCAAAGCTACCTACCAGCTCTATTAACAGGTTATATATTGTTTGTTTAACCAAGATTTAGTTTTTTCTTTTACTGGGAATTTGCTGAACTATTTCATGGCTGGGAGCAGTTGATAGGCATCCAGAGGAAGCTCCAGGAAATCAGTGCTCCTGGCTAAGAAATACTTAATCTAATACTCATCTGCCCTGATGCACATAACTTCCTGTAAAACAATGAAAAATAAACAAATGAGATATGACATATTAGTGGACTGGGAGGCACACTGAGGTAACTTTGAACAGAACCAGTCTAGTTGTTTACCCCTGTTTCTGGTCTATCTGCTAAACTAGCAGATTGCTGGCTCTAGCTGACATCAGAGTAATATCGATCTTCTCTTGGAAAACTGACAAAAAAAACATATTGAGTGTTGAACTATTTTTTAAAGTGTTAATCATTTTTTGTTGTCACTTGGCTAAAATAAATGCTAGCAAGTTTTGTCATCCAATAAATTGTTATTCTTTAGCCCTTATTTCCTGCCATCGACCTCTTCCTCCATTCTCACAACACTTGCCCAGTCTGAATTCTCTCAGCGTCCCTGCTGAATGCAACAAGCAACCACCGACCCACTCTCTATTATACTTTTTAAATTATACTTTTCTTACTGTTTTACCAGGTTATTTCAAACCCCATTTTGCAGAAAAAGAAATCTGCAGCTGTGCTTTTTAAGGTCGGTCCACAATGTTGCATGCCTTGCATGAATATGGCGAAACGTTCTAAATGCATGCATCCTGTCGGTCTGGCATTAACTCAGATTCATCAAGACTGACAACATCAGTCAATGGCATTCCTTTGGGTGAATCTTTTTGGTGCGTTGGTTTCCTTTTGTGTGGGGAGAGACATGTGAAGCCATGTATCCTCACTGTTGGTCTGTGTACATGATTTCAAATATTTCTGGGGGGCAGATTCACCTTTATTTGACAGAGGACACTGTGGAAGAGGAGACGAGAGAGAGAGGGGGGTGACATGCAACAAAGGAGTCGAACCCGGGACGTTGCGGTTATACGGCATGCGCTCTAAACACTCAGCTACCAGGGCACTCCATGTATATAAAGTGTTGAGACCAAAAATACTGAAGACTAAAGACTAAATTAAGTCATCACAGTAAATATACCCACAGGGCTCTAACTCACAGGCATTTTCTATTCTGGGGGTATTTGCGATGTAGTGCCAGAAATGAAGTCTCACAAAATTTAAGAATTATGAACTCAAATTGAATAACAACCGAGATGAACTTATGGCAGGGTCTGTCAGTGTTCCTATCCAGGTGAAATTCAGATTAATTTCAGTGAAATGCCCCCAAAATGTCTTAAATACAGGTCTTCATTGACTCACTGTTACATGACCCATACACCTGATAGAGTATAGCTTAATGTATAACCAATGCATCTGACCCAGGGACACTGAGATGAATGGGCTGAAAGCAACATAAACGTATATATATTTTCTCCCGGGTTGTCTCATAGTTTTTCCTTTAGGTGCTTTAATGTGTGTGTTTTCTTTTTCTGCAGGTAGATTCGAAACTTCGGTCGATGTCAGATCCGTCCTCAAATGCTTTGGAGGTGTGACATCTTTCCTTGTAATTAGTGAACACAAATCGAATTCAAAGGAAGATTCTTTAAGAGTTATCAGACTGGGTGATGGAGAATAGGAAGTGATTTATCTCTTGAATGCATACAGTATTTCAAATTGCTTTGTGATTGGCCAGCAGGGTGAAGATTATGTCAAAAGGCGTGCATCCGAGCCTATGAGTCCAATCTATGACTATCCGAAAGCCTACTTAACACAATCAGAAGGGGAAAATGTCTCAACCCGTCGCAAAAGCTTGGAGTCAGTGTGAGTGTTGATTATTGTATACGTGACAGTGTATTGATCTGATATATTTAACTATTTCGAGTTAGAAATGCACAAAAATCCCATTCATCCTCGCTAGTTTTACTTTGTTCACTTTTTTTCAAGTGACACATGCTGAAATTATGACCTTGAGTTCTACAGTATCTAATATTATTTGTCTGTTGTTTTTAATATCTGTCCTTTGCAGATATGAATCAATGTACGAAATTAGAAAGAGAGCCTCACAGAAACGGGCAGAGTAAGTCTGATTTACAGAGTGAAAGATCACTAAAAAACACATCAGGTTTACCGATAATGATGATAATTGTTGAAACTGAAAGCAGATCATTGTGCCAAATGTTTCTAGGGACCTTGAAGTTGCAGAGGTTACCACCACCACCCTGATGAGGTCTGTCACCGAAGTCTTTGACAAGCTGAGGATACACATTTCCGCAATGCCTTCATTCGACGAGGAGACAGCTGTTGAGAAAAGGTAGAGCTTAGATTAATTGCAAGGTTGCTTTCTTTTTTTTTGTGGTCCCTGTGTGTATTTCTGACTTTTCACCTTGTCTTCAGTGCCCTATGCTCTTTGTGTAACATGTTTTGCCAGTGCCCTAGATACGAAAATAGCTCACACATCGGAGGTAAACATGACCTTATTGGCTCAAATACCGAAACTGACAACAAGGAGGGTGTTATTTTTACAGCACAGAACCGTTGACGCTCAAGGACCAGTCAAGAATCTAAGAAAGGCAAAACCTCACGGCCTGTTTGGCAACTAATGTGCTTGACTAGATAAATATATCTTTTCATGTTGTGTAAGAGGTTTTTTCCCGAACAAGGTGGCACTGATCATGTAGATTTATATATAATTGAGCCATGAAAATGAGCGGTGATTGACCTTTTATGGGATAATTGTTAATGTTAAGATGTAGTGTAGATGTAGCACAAGTAGGTCATGATGAACCGACAAAGAACAAAATTTTATAAATGGGGGCTGACTAATTATGGGATTGAGAACAGGTGAGCAGGAGGTGTGGTGAGTGCAGGACTAATGCGGGACAGGTGGAACTGATCAGGGCGTGGCCGACAATCAAGAAGGTGGGGAAAACACTTAAATACAGGAAATTAAACAAAGCATGATACGTTCAAAACAAAACAGGAAGCAGACTACAAGAAAAATACCAGGACCATGACGCCAACTCAGCGATGCTCATTATAAAACAATATCTATCTTTGTTCTCTATAGCAAACATCTTAAGAAGGGCAGATCTGATTGCTTGTTTACCAGAACAAAACATGCGATCAATTAAAAGCATCCACATTGTGCCTCTTCTAGCTGTTTTATGCCATCACCTCCTGTATGAAAATACTCTTTCCTGCTGTTTGTTTTCTTACATTTACTATTATACAAAACTGTGTGATTATTCTGCATTTCACACTGATGTCTGATTTTTGGCCACCTGTTGTGCTGAAGAACATCCTCTCTGCTACATTTGGCATATGACTTAAAAAACTCCTTTCCTAAAGTGTCTCTTAATTAGAATTTTTTGCAGCCCCTCGACAGTGATTTGGGAATGATTTGCTTATCTCATGCTGCTTTTATGAACTATTTTAATAAATCTCAAGACATCTGGTGCTCCTTTTGTATAACTGAGAGAAACCTTCTTTGGTTTTTGGAGTGTGCAAGGCTCTTTCACCCATCATCAAATCATTTCTTCTTCTTTTATTGTCTTTATTTTCAGCCACAAGGACTAATGTGGACTTCGGTCCATCTTAGGCTTCTAATACAGCGCCAAAATCTGTTGTTATGCAGTCTGCCTGAGAGGCACCCCCCTCCACAGTGCATGCAGATTCAAATAATTCAAGAGTGCTGGCCTTGGTTCCTGCTACATGAAAGCCTTGTTGTGGTTTATTCCCAGTCTCTCCAAGCTGTTTTATGGACTTTTGTTAGATGTTAAGAAAAATAATTCATCAGGGACTGGTAACTTAAGTTTAACTGAGACACATACCAACATCTGATGTTATAATCCCTGATGCCGTAACTTTGTTTTTACAGAGAAAGGAGTCTGACGTCAGACTTCAGCAGCAGCTCCAGTGACAATGGTGCCATCTCCCCTGTAGATATGCTGGATGGACAAAATGTGCAGAAACTGGAGAAACATAGCTCTACTGAAAGGTGAGATCGACCTTGAATCCTAAAACGTAACCTCCATGGTAGTAAGAATACACTACAAATAGGGACAATTTATTGGAGGTGCAATGATCAACTGAAGCATAGAGTTATCATTAGTACTCATTCAACAGTTGCTTTTCTTGTAATAGTACTAAGACACACTTAAAAACACCCACTGAGGCACCAATGGTTACAGAGAACAAATTAAAAAAGGTGACTCAGTAAAATAAGAAACCAGAAAGGAACGCTGAAACCAGCGTTGGCATGTTGCTGGACTGGTTAGAGTGGTTTCTGAAGGTTCGATTGTATGACGATAGTTAGATGATAATAAGCAATACTAGTAACTCAAACGGCCTTGCCTGCAGAATTGTAATAAGTTGTTCAAAGAAAATTAGAAGTCCATATCTGTACAGACACTCAAGTTTATGCCTCTTTGTTCTCCTTCACCACATCCCAGACTGACTGATTTTCCTCTGGAGAATGAAACGTTTCAGTTTCATCGTTTCTTGTTATTAACGTCTAGCAATTTACTAAAGATGTACTCAAATTAATTTGCAACTCAAACAATAACTTCAGGAGGATCTTGGGAAATCAATTCACATTTTCTATTGCCTTCGATGTCAAGTGTCAAGATTTAGATTTTTCTCTATAGAAAAGTGATAGAATACCCATAATAAAGCTTTTGTTGCAATTTTCATTCAAGCCTTGACACCATTACTCCAGGGGAGAGAGATCTTCTAGTCAAGCAGGCAGATTTGAAAAAATACCTGACACTAACAGAAGTGGATGGGAAACCAAGGTAAGCTTGTCTATGAAATATGACCACTTACTTCATTACAGAATATAAAATAAAAATTGATATTCGGCTGCTTATATTTAGATATGTGGAAAGGCTTAACATATGATTCGGTACACATTTCTATTTTTCTGTATTCATTAATATGTAAACCCTCAGATGCGTTTTAACATTTCCTACCGTCATCCCACAATCCAAGCATTTCCATTGTTTGAAAACACAGTTAAATTCTGGCCGCGATGCTGCACGTCCTTATTTGCACTTGAGAAACATAAGACAGACTTAATGCTGCTCTGCAGGATCTGTCTGTTCATTTGTGGGGGATGAGTCAGAGCATTTAGCTGTTTTGTGTGAAAATGTGGGCATGTATTTATACTAAGATCTAGTAACTCCTTTTTGCAGTCTCTTTGTAGAAAAACAACACTGGCTTATTTCTCAGCTGCGATGTGTCAAGGCACACACCATTTATAGTTTAATTCCAGGCCTTGCTTTATTGGGATTACAGAGATAAATGGCACAAACAGAGCAAGAACAGGCTGCTGAAGCACTTTAAAGTGTAACAGTGAGTGACGTTTATTTATATGAAGATGACAAACACAGAAAGCAACTCATTTTAGAAAATAAAAAACTCCATTATTCTACTGAATCAAACAAAAAGACAATACGTATATCTCCCCAACTAGCCACAAAACAGGTGAAATGAGGAAATAAATAGCAAATAACCCTTACAAGGCTAACAAAGACAAAGACAAAGGATCAGGAATTGGCAGGGCTGGTGCTTATAAAGAAAACACAGTTTAGTCATTATAACAGAGCAACAGACAGCCAAAAGTGCCAAAAAGGTCAACAACACTGATTCTGGGAGTAGATATACAGCTCCACTGATTGTTGATTGAGATCGAGGTGTGGGTGATCAACAGACACTGAGAGAGTGGCATGACAGACCTGAAACACAGAGAGAGAGAGAGACAGCTCTCCTCCAACAAGAGGCCAGAGGAATAATCAGTTGACGTAACATGTGGAAGAAACTAGATTCGAAGCATGAAAATCTGCTTCGGGTCACCATTACACGGGTAAACAGCCAATGAAACGTGACCTGCGTAGACAGCTAGACTGATTAAACAGAAGCATATCTATTCAGTCAGACGTGTGAGAGACGGAGAGAACAACGTCAACATCATCAAACCTGCAGTAGAAAAGCCAGTAGTAGATATCTGCAGATTATGAAAGATGCATTTATATTTTCAATAGACATTCACATGGTGATGATAGGGGCCCACAGCCGGAGAGGGTCCCTGTTAGTTCCAATAGGAGAAAAATATGGAAGTGTTATGGTTATTTGGTCTTGACATGGATGTACAAATAAAATACAAAATAATTAAAAGCACAAGATGCGGAACACTGTCTGAATGAGAGCTACAGGATGAAACAAAAAATCTGAACATGGGATTGTGTTTGTCACAGTGTGTCTGGGTGGACAGGCCAGCCACAGACAGTGTGCCTGTTTCACAAAGAAGACCAGATTCTGGCAGTGAATGACCTGCACACCGGCAGCGTGGAGGAGTACAACATGTACATCAGCAAGTGTCTCAAAAATGAGGTACGGTCATGTGGCGCACACAAAACACAGACTCAGCATCCAGAATGTGAAGATGTGAATATATGACGAGTCATGTGACGGGTACATTTTTTTCTGGTTTCAGGTGAAAGTGACCATCCTGCGTATACCTGGAGGCCAGCCTCTGCATTCACCAAACTGTCCCTGCAGTGACTGACCGTTCGATTTGAGACGGGGTGTTTTTCAAAATATGCTGGTTTTAAACATGTATTGACCACTTTAGATAACTGACAGTATTTTTCCCAGGGCTGTGGGCAGTTCCTATAGATCAGTCACTCTACTAGTTCAATCGATTTAAGCGTCTAGAGGAGCTTAAAGTGATTATTTAATGATTGTAAAATCTCATTCACCATGACTCGCATTATATGTAAAAAAGATTAGATCCGTTTTAGTTGCCAAGCGCTCGGTGTGTAAACAATGGTTTGCAGATTTAATAGAGTGTGATTTATTGTATATTGTAAGATCTTTGTTCTCAAATCTGTTCTCTAGAAGGAAACAAAAGGCAGAGGTTTTACTGAAACATATTTCCTCATACCAACTGTATGACGCTAAAGAACAACAGTCTCACTACATAACCTCCTGGACTAGATAGATAAGATTTTGATGGCGTGTAGTGATAAAATGGTGAAATATGCACAGTAACTTTATATAGACTTCTGTAAGAATACTGTTTAAAAAAAAAAAAAAAAAAAAAAACTTCCAATCAAGATGACAAGAAGCGATGGCGCTCAAGTGACTTAAAGTGATTTGGAGAAAATGAAGATTACGGTCTAAATCAATATTCATTATCCTTATGAAGTAGTTAAATTATATTTTGAGAAGTTATCCAATGTTGCCACAAATATTTAAACTTAACTTTGTGTCGTATGACAATAACTTGCGCAAGAACTGTCTGGGTTGCATGCCAGGAGTGAATGTCATCACAATCAAAGTCACAATTGCTTCACAGTTTTATGACTCCTACTTGAGAAGTAGGAGGGTCCATTGTGTGATTAAATGCCTTTCTTGTATATATGCTGTGGTTTCATAAAAGAAAAGGGGCATTTGTCCATATTTTTCCTTTCCTTGTTCATCTTGAGAATTCTTCGAAAGTAAAAAGGGGAGGAGGAATAACAAACGGATTAAGGAAGAGACCAGTATTTCATGCCGTCCACACTTCAGGAGTGTCTTGTGAATTAATATGTCGACACAATGGTGTTAAGCCTCAGGCTGTTCTTCACCTATTTCTCTCTGATAAGAAGCAGAAATGGTGACTTCGAAAGCTGAGGGCAGTTTGCTCTAATGTTATTTTTAACATAAGTTGGGAAGTTGGTTTTATCCTTTTTAAGTTATATCTGGTGACCAATGCCACTCCCAGACAAAGACAACATCAAATGGAAATTATCTCCAAAGCCTGTTCCTTTAAGTGCAACAAACCATTCAGTTTTATATTTAAAGAGCAAAATGATGTCCACAGAGGGCAAGGACAAAGCTAGCCTCAAAACTCTGAATATCAAATGATCATTGTTAATATTCCCATGACATCGTGTCAACCTTTGCAGGATTAATGTTTCAAGTTTAAATGGAGCTATTAAACAGATATGAGTTCTGACAGAGAAATTATTTGATTTATGAAATGATTTATTTCTTAGGGCTATTCTTCAACTGTGATACTTAAGCTGTGCTGTATTAAAAATACACTATTATAAATAAATGCATTCTTTGTGAGAGTTTTATTTGTAAAATGATACATTTTACCAGATTCTTAAAACACTGACCATTTGGTTTTTCTCAAAAGCCTTTTCTTTGACTGAGGGATGCAGTTTATGCAGCAAAATTTCACAATTCCCTGGAATTCTTCCTAAAACTATGCAGCATCAGTTCCTAAACTTTCAAAATCCATAAAATTAAGTTTAAACTTCTTATATGAACCACACACTACAAATTAAGTTTCTTTATGGAGCTTCATGTTGGCATTTCAAGTGTCCTCTTACTCCTTAAGACGTTACATGTTCGACCAGTTTAAAAACAACTCTTGTAATCTTATCCATTTTTCAGTTCCTTATTGTATTTGCTGAGGCACACAGTCAGAGCTGAAGGGTATTCTATTATAAAAAGTTGGCAAGGATCCTGTATCCTGCCCAGCAGGGTAAATTTTTGCACTGGCAAGTACCTTCCCGTTTCTCTTCTTACATCATCACCTGCACATATGAAGTGATCCATATCATTATCTCTTTAAGAAAATACAACGTGAAGTTTCTCTGTAACAACTCTTGTTTTTGTTTATCATATGACAGACTCCTCAATATTCATTCAATCTAGTTTCATCTCACATATTCGTGCTTCAGTGGAGAATATGATACACCATTATTATTATTATAAATGTCCTACTGTGGGCAGAGATACAGTAGTGCAGTGGTTATTAAATGACCCCCAACTAATAAAGTGGGTGATAAGCATTATGACAAATGCATTATTTAGAATGAAATGAGAACGAAAGGCTTAAAGATGGTTTTAGCCAGCAGTTATTTATATATATTTTATAATACTTTTTATTGCTTATTTATAATACTTGTTTTTTTTATTTTCATTTTTTATTTTTATCTTGTCTTTCTTTTACTATGTCTCTTGTGTGCACTTTACTCTGTGCACTTTGCTGTAAGCCTGCAAATTTCCCTGCTGCGGGACTAATAAAGGATTATCTTATCTTATCTTATCTTTATCATCAACACTGCCAAAAATAATATTATCTAAATAAGTGATGAAAGTTACAGATTCATTGTTGATAGATATTTCACCCAACTCTTATGTAGGTGTTACATGTGGAAATGAAAATGTTAAATAGACTGCACACCCCGAGATATATTATGGGAAACTACAGCACAACATAAACCTTTTAGATCTTCAGATTTTGCTGCAAACATTTTCCTCCCTCTGGCCCCTGAGATTGACACACACACACACACACACACACACACACACACACACACACACACACACACACACACACACACACACACACACACACACACACACACACACACACACACACACACACACACACACACACACACACACACACACACACACACAACTCAGGCAGATGGGATAAGTTGAAGTAGTTCAACATGAAAGGAGAAATCAGGAAGTGACTCAGTGGAAAGCTTGAGTTACAGAGACGGAGATTCAGAGAGATCCTTCTGTTTTCTTTCTCTGCTGTCTCAGAAACAAACTGCTGAAAGGTCTGGCAGCGCGCTGATCCGAGACAAGTTTGCCTTTCCAAAGCAACTACACAACAGTGGCATGTATTCCTGAAGGGGTATTGATGGCGTTGCACAGTATCATTAGTATGGATGATTTGAATTTATAATAGCAGTGAAAATCCAGATAATGTAACCTAGAAAACCACTTGAATCTCATGTACAAACTATGAACACATTGTAAAAAAAAAATAAAAAAAAATTGAAAAACGAGGGGAAATTGTTAAAAGAACTTTTAAAACATTTATTATTTTCCATCATAAAACATTGTTAAATAGAAAAAAGTAGATAGTTACGAAATTGCACAGTTCTAAATCAGCACTTGCAGTATATTGTTGGCAAACAACAGTAAGGGTGGAAGTGGCCACAGCGGGCAGTGAACACATCCAATTAATTCAGTTCCATAGTGTAATAATACATAAGTCTAAGTCTTATTGTAGAAATGATGCGTGTATGACCTCAGATAATGTTTTCATATGTTTAAACAGCTTTCAGAATTGTCGGCCATTTTAATTCAGCCCATTGTGAATAAAAGCAGAACCTTTATAATAAATTGGTTCAAGGGCATATACTTGACCTTTTTTTTTCATAAACATGATTGCAGTTCATGTTCACATACTTCATCACAACCCCCTCGCTCTGCATTGAAATGCTAGTGTTCTGAGGCAAGCCACTTTAGGAAAAGAATTAAAAGTATTATATTTGTTTTCCCATGGTCATACAGTACTGAGAAGTAATTGGTTTTGCTTTTCTTACCAAAAGAGCAGCAGATGCAATTTATGTTCAACTGCAAACAAATTTGACCTGTAAATAAGCTACAGTTTAGTTTTAGTTTCCATGAGCCACTCACTAAAGCACTTCTCCATAGCCTTCCTGCTCTCCCAGCTGCCGTTGTTCACTGTAGGGATGATCTTCAGCGGCTGAATCCACTGGACAAAACGCTTCAACTCCAGAAAGCTGCTGTGTTCGCTGTATGGGACTCCTGTCAAAAAAACAGAAGGGTTGTCATCATCATGTCCCCAAACTAAAATTAGCATTTTAAACAAAAATAAAACACTTGATAAACAATGTTTTGTTTTACCTCACAGGTTTATTTCAACTGAAGGTCGGGATGAAAATATTCTAAACCATAATCATTCCGATCTAGCTGAACCTACTCAAGCATACAATTAATTCTCCCACATGTAGAGAAAAACATTAGGAGCAGTAGTAGCATATGGCTGGGAAGAGCAAGGAGGAGAAGATCAACACAAGAAGGAGAGAGAGAGAGAGAGAGAGAGAGAGAGAGAGAGAGAGGGCTCTAATTGGCTTCTGCCTGACTGACACACAAACTGCTGAGGAGGAAGAAATTATGTGAGAGTGTGTGTGGCAAAAGTCTCTAGCTGGTGATTGTAGGTTACAGGCCAGATGGCTGATGCTGTTGATGGATCTATTCACAACATGAGGCAGAGGGCCGGAAAGGAAAACAGCCTAAATCTGCGCTGCCAAATCAACTCATGACCCACTTGAGAAGTGGGGTTTAATGCTCGACAACTGTCCTGCAGTGTTGATACAAGATACAGCATTCTCTTGATTCTATTCCCTCTTGTCGTCCCCAAGCTGAAGTAACCCGAAAGTAAGCCATCCATTGTTTATTCTCAGTCTCTCTCCCTCTTCCCTCTGCTCCACTCTTTGCCAAAAGAGGGAGCTGTAGGCTAAACACAACAATGTGATGGCAGGAGAAAAACGCTGCTCTTGTGGGTAAGTCTTAACAGCATGTGGTAAAATGATTATTTATGATTATAAATCTCTGTTTTGTGGTCTGTAAAAAGAAAGAGAGAGAGGGCGTTTAATAACTACAATACCTACAACATTGCAGAAGACCTTCAAATACTGCAATACAAGTCGCTGCCTTAATTTATGCTGCAAAGAGATGGATTTAATAATGAAACATCTGTGATTCATCAGCATCTTTTTGACCTTATGATGGAATATTTGTGTTATCTCTGTTGATACTCTTCATGTGAATATACATTTGTTATATGCCAAAAGTATGTACCATAGATAGAGATGTTGCCACTGATCTGAGGCTGAATATCTTCCACTGATTCCACCTGCTGGCTGAAGGTCCAGCCTGTGGGCTTGAAGGCCACCAGCTGATCATACTGTCCTGAGAAGCGTGCCAGGTAATCCTGCAGTTTCTGTAGACAAGATGAGGGGGGACCAGGGGAGAAATGGAAGTGAGAATTGTATATTCAAACGGCGCCACATTGTACTTGAAAGGCAGTTTGTAAAAGTGAGGAAGGAAATGCAGCCTGTGAGTCTGATCTTTGAGAATTTATCAAATGCTGATGAACTGAAATGTGACGGTTGCTACTAAGAACAGCTGTTAAAACATATATAGATTAGAACGTATATAGATTCACATCTTTGTGCAGCTTTTGTGCTCAAAAGGTTTGACAGTTTACTAGCAATGCTGGTAAATGTTTTTTTATCTACAATGAAAACATTTAATTTAAAGTGTTTTATACAGTTTTATTTATCAATTTACTTCAAGGTGACTAGGTTGTAGTAGCTCTTTGACAAAAAACACACAACTCAAAGCTCCTAATGAAAAACCTAAACTGCACATATTTTCCCCCAAAGTCAGCCTTTCTGTGCCTAGTGAAGCATGAATAATACCAACTCTGGGACTTATCTGTGGGTATACATATGGAAAATTGAAATGCTTCAGTTTTTTTTAGAAAAATGATGTGCTTAGTCATCATAATTAGCATTTCCTAATTATTTCAACTGCTGGCCTTGATATTTGCATAGAAAATAAACCATAAGCAGAATTAAAATGCGTGTGCATTTCTAAATAAACTGTCCATAGACAAATTGACACAGTCTTTGTTTAAACAAGAGAAACATTCAAATAAATGAACTTATATGCGGTGAATAACTATAGAAACTGCCAGGGGGGCAGAGTCTAATGGGATATTTTTGCTAGATGTTTCACTCTAATCACAGATGTACTTTGTTTCTTAAAATGGCTCTTCTTTTCAGACAAGTTTATGGAAAATGAAACCGTTGCACCTACTTTGAAGGAGAGCTGCATCATGGGTAGCACATGGACCTGGGCTGCCTTCCCGTTGGTGGTTATACATTGTCTGACTTGCTCCGACTCCAGACAGCACATGGTGTTGTATTTGTCTCGAGAGAGACACACTTTGGACCCCAGGACCTCTGCCAGAGCTACAAATAAAACAAGGAATGTGGGCAATTCAGCCTTTTATTTAAGACTTAGTATTTATGTGAAGTTAAGAACACCCCACCTACAATCTGTACATGTTATTTTAGGATCACGTTTACTTGCTCCAAAACAAGAAAAAAAACAAAAAACTCATAACTATTAGGTTTAGAAACACAATTAGTTTGTATCCAACAGTTTGTGCTGGTGGTAATGACATACTTCCTAACACGTCACAAAATATCACTATATTTAGAATTAAATGAATAAATTACCATGTCATTTTCAGTAATATTATAAGTCATAAGAAAAACATTTAATTTTTCCATCAACCTGTCTAATTATCATACTGATGGTGAATAATGGGAAAGCTATATCAACCCTGTGACGGCCCCAGGGCCTCTGTCAGGAACTGTGTGTTGTTTGTGTTTTTCAGTGTTGCTGGTTCCGGGTTCATTGAAAGGCCATTGAATGAAGGCTTTAACTAGGGGGTATGGCACTAGAGCAGTGTAACTGGAGCTGCGATGTTGGAGGGTTACAATAGACGGCGTTCAGTGAAACTCATCAATAATCCTCATGTTATATGGTTATGCGTCAACTGGGGAGCCTTTCTGCAAATTAAAACCAGATTTTGGTGTTCATGTGTTGTCCCCCAATGATATGCGTGACGTCTCCTCTTTTAGTTCTCCTGGGTTGATTGGATGTTGTGGTCATTGAGGAATTGGAGGCAGCTGGTCATTGTCTACTGGTTGCTTAAAACCAGCCCCATCCTGGTCGTCTTTTGACTCCCTCTCTCCGGCAATAATGTCATTTTATTTTGAAGTTCCTTTGGGTAAATGTACTCTTTCTTTTTTTGCATTATTTAAGTTGACCTGGCAGCATGCGTGTCCTGCCAATGTTCTTTGTAAGCTTCATTTGTGTTACTTTGTCAAGTAATATTACTTTCTTTTAATTTATTCCTCCTGGGTGCTTTCCTATTTGTTGTGGTCTCAGAGAACTAGATAAATGAACTGCTTTGGTTTTAAGCAAGGCAGGATGGACGACTTAACTTTAAAGGTTACATGCTCCTCCTTGATTTATGAAAAAGTTTAAGAACGCCAGTTGATAAAATTGAAAATAAGTCATTAGCTGAGGTGTTTTTCAAATTCCTTATAAAGAAACAGATACATTTTAGTAGTTACAAGATGCAACAAAAGATAAAAACAACATGCTTTCATAATTCCCCTCACAATTCAAGTACAATTTCATCTAAACACTCACCCAGAAAGACCTTCTCTTTTCCCACGGAGTAGGATCCACACACCACAAGTGTACGTGGGTTGAGCGTCACCAGCTCAAAGGCTGTGTTGACTGCAAAGTTGATGACCTCTTGCTGTCTGGGGAAGGTGTACTCAGGGCTGCAGTAGCTATAAATATACAAGAGCTTACATTGAAAATCTCAGTTTTGTCAGGTCTTCTGCATCAAGGACATCTGTATTAAGGACATCTGGATCAAGGACATGGACTGAGAATAAAGTGTGCACATTTTAGGTCATTTTGATCCATATAACTAACCAGAATGGCCACATATATAGAGCAGAAAGCAGCACAATGAAACCACAGTTTTGGCAATTCAGTAACCTCACTGGTTTATTCAATATATGTGAGATGAGACAGACGGGTACTAACGTGGTGTCCAAGTAGAGTGTCTGCACCCTGCATTGGAGTAATTCAGGGTAGGTCTCCATTGAGGGATCAGCTCTGAAGTCTCCAGTGTGGAGGACCGTCTGTCCATCGGGCAGGAAGAACAGCAGCATGGCAGCTCCTGGACAACTGACAGAACAGACGCAGATCGGAGGTGTAACTAGATATATGAAGACGCAGGTATACTAGTAGTGACTGTCTCACAACGGTTGGTATAATTAAGTTTAAAGTTTAAAAGTAATGCTGCAAACTTTCAAAAAAGAGCTGACTGTTTCCCTAAATAACGCATAATAGTTTTCCTCAGTCAAACAATCTAGGAAGTTGATTTATGGCTGTCTGACTTTGAAATCGGTGTCAGTGGCCGATATTGACGTCAGGTTGATGACTCACTGGTTGGCTTCCAGCAGGATGACCGTGACTCCCTCGACGGTGACCTGGGTGTTCATGGGGAGGATGTGGACATACTGCTCGGCCACCCTTAGCTTGCTCTTCACCAAGTTCCCTGTAATCTGAGCAGGTGAGGCAGCTGTCAGTCAACGTAAATCTCGATGGTTTACTTACATGCAGTGGTTCGGCAACGGCCACAAAAGTTAGAAAAACCTGAATGCTAAATTGGATTCTTTTCTGGGCTATGACCCACCTAGCATCCGAGTTGAATTTATGTGACCTACCAAATAAACAAAATCCCATCGGATGAGTCCTTGAAAGTCTGTTTTTAGTAATAATCCCAAGGTAGCACACACTGATAAATCATGACCCATTTGACGGGAGAGTTTACGTCATATCAGGTTTCTTTTACCAATACATTTTATTCTAAATACTCTCTATTGGGGTATTATAATTAGTTTCAGAGTTCTGGTCTTAAACACCCCCAGTAAAATAAGCCGTAAGTATCATACTGTAAACAAATAACATTCCTAATTTAAAAATGACAGAGGTTTAAAGTCTGTATTATTAATCTGTACTTGTTTGGCTATATACCTCAATTCATTCAGTTTTTTTGCTTAATGCTTAAACCATAATTGGATGCAAAATTTCCACAGAGACAACAAATAATAAGTTATAAACAGAAAGGCAAACTGAGACCTAGAAAAACTAAACGCCCTGGATGTGAAGTGTTTTTATCCAAAATAATAAAAAAAACAAAAAACACAAGAGGTTTTCAAATTTCAATTAACTCCAATATGCTCAGTGTCACTGGCAAATTGGTATTCATAACAGCCAACTGCAAGCTCATTTCCCATTACTGAGTCCATTCAGTGCTGTGAGATAACAAATGGATCAGGTATTTAGTGCATGAATTATATGGAAGAGAGCATTGAGGAAGCCTTTTAATGACATGCAAAGACATAGGATAAAAATAAGCTTCTTGAATGAATCTTTTACATAGTATTCAAGAACTAAAAGGCCTTTGGAGGGCAGACCTGCCATTTACTAACAACACAAAACAGACGTATCTAAACAGACACTGTTCCTTTCTTTCCCTGCATGAATTATACAAATATTGAGTTTATGTTCGATGCTGTTTCAGCGGTGGACTTAAAGGAAATCTGGGTAAAAACCACCATCAATAACTGTTTCATACAAATACAAGTAAAATGCCACACTCTTGTGCAGAGAAAGTCCTCAAATAAGTAATATATTAAAGTAATTGACTCCTACTTGTAGATTAACATATGGCTAATTAATGCACAATCCAAACAATTTGAACACAACAGGCACTTTGCAACCAGATAAAATACATGGCATGAAGCCCAACTAATAGAATCAAGTTATACTGGAAGTCATTCATATTATACAACAAACAATGCTTGACTTACTCTGTTACAGTAGATAGGCAATGTGAACTTCTTGGTCAACCCTCCGTAGTGGTCCGAGTGGAAATGTGTTAGGAAGTAGGCAGTGATGCCCGGGATCTCTCCATACTGAAAGGCATCTATGACGAACTTTGTGCCTGAGTAAAATAAAAATGGAGCGTTTATCTTAGATAACAAAACACAAAAGATTGACAAAATGTATGCGGCTATAAATGATACATGGTCTCTCACTGACCTGGAATCTTCTTGTAGAAGGGACAGCGTGGTAACTCCACTTCTCCATCAGCGTTCCTTCTGTTCCATCTGCTTCCTCTCCATCCTCTGGTCCTACCTTTACCTGCATCCCCCTGAGCGGTCCCTACATTACTACTCTCTCCAGCCACTGTGCCCTGTGAGGTGTCTGCGACTGTGTCAGCCCTACTTTTTCTTTGCCTCTCTTTCCTTATTCGTTTCTGTCCTGAGTTTTCACCAAGTATTGGAACGGAGGTGGTGTTGAGTTCATTTGGTCCACTCTCAGCCACTTTCTCCTTCTCTTTGAGGGGTTTGATGCCAAAAAACACCCCAATGTCCGTCTGCTTCAGACAGGAGGCCTGGCCTGCCTTGATCTGGCCCTTCTGTGGCGGTATAGTTTGAGATATTTGGACAATGGTGGCTTGTGATGAAGGCCCTGGAATACTGCTGTCATTCAAGTTTTTTAAAGGCAGGCTATCGGAGCTTAAAAGAGTTTCTCTCAGGCGCTCTAAAACAATACTTTGAGGTGACTGAATGCTGCTTTTACATGGACTGATGGCGCTGGTAGATTTACCATGAGCTTCTTTTACATCTTTGGAATCAACTCTGTTTTCAGCAACTGTAGAGGCAGCAGGCTGATTAGTGGGCGGCGATGAGGTAACTGAATACAGCTGGGAGTTTAAGGTTGCAGGCTCCTTAACCTGCACATTATTGCTTTCCAAATTATCTATAAAATCAGTGAAGAGCTCATCTTCACTTGGGAAACCGTCACTGAACAGCACCATGGAGCTTTCATTAACACTTTCAAATGCATCTTTATTAAAAAGTGCTTTTCGACATTCACTTCTATTGACTTCAGTCTCTGCTGGGAATTCAGAAAGAGGAGAATAGGATATTGCATCATTGTTGTCAGGGGAAGACTCACTTTTGAGTAAAACTTCACAGGCTTGTCTTCCACTCTCTGCATTGACAGGAGTGGACGAAAGCTCTGTTCTACTTTCTTTTGAAGAACTGATAGATGTTTGGCTGGATGTTTGTTTAGTGGAGGTCGACCAGCCTTTCTTTTTCTTGAAATCCTCTGGGCCAGGTGAGCGCAGTAGCAGAAGTCCATTTGTAAGTTTAGATGGAGGTGTTCCAATGTGATTACCGTGAGGGGAGACACTAAGATTGGATAAGACAGAAAGACAGAGAGCACTGTCCTGTGAAGTCTCTGAAATAGAGTCATCCACCTCATTGTTTATCATTCCTGGGAGACAACTGGGGCCGGTCTTCCCGCTCGTCTCTTCCTGCTGGGATAGACTGAGGAGGGCTGTGCCACTGTTGGCTCGACTATGGGCCAGGAGGGTGTGGTTGAATTTCTTATAATGGTTTGGAATGGTAGTGAAGCACTGAAGGCCATCTGGACATTCTGTGCAAACAGAAAAAACATATAGAAATCAGGCTAGTCAGCATTGTACAAAATTATAATTATTCAATAGCAGCTACATGTAAAATACAGATATTCAAAGACTTTGAGGTTCTTGATTATACATCAGTTTACTCCTCGCAACAGGTCTGCTGTAGCTCGAGGGAGCTTTCAAGAGCAAATAACATTGATGATTATATAGTGAAGATTTTCTTTAATTGGGCTTGGGACTTCACATTTTGACCAAAAAACCCTGTTAGATATTAAGTGCATGAAAGATATGGGCATTTACCAATCAGGGAGAATCTGATGCCATGTTCATGTCATTACTGTACTTACCTTTCTGGCTTGTAAATAATATTTTCAACATCCAAGTTGAAATCATGACTATAAAACCCAATTTTATTATTTTTGATAATACTGAAGTCCCTGAAAGGAACACAAGTATGGATGCCTCACATCAGCCAAAGTCCACCGTTCAAGGCCCTTAAACCCAAGGTTAATGGATTTTGAGCATTACTGTCCATGTAACCTATTTGTAACCCTCATGCGACCAACTTTTGTAAGGTCACAGGTAACATGAACTCCTGCAAATCAATGTGGGAAGCTTTCCCATCTCTAACATCCATCCAATATGACATGACCACAGCACGATGAAGGATGATGGTAAATGTAGAATGAGTGGTTTTGACCATTGTGAGTCCCCCAACTGTATGGAAGTACAGTGCTTAGTTGCTCGAGTACTCCCTTAATTACAGTGGAATGATTATGAAGAACAAGTTTATTGACTGATCCAAATATTGATCATGACACCATGTGTCCACCTAAATACAGGATGACAGTTGTGCAAAAGTATGTTACTTAAAGGTTTTTTATAGAAAGTATATGAAGAAGTATGGATGTCTGTACCTTTGCATGTGTCCCTGGATATGTCAAGACACTCAGCAACATGCCACCTTTGAGTCTGCACCACCAAAATGGAAAAGGGCATCTGACACATGGGGCAAAAGTCTCCATGGTCGGTTTGCACTGTGTCACTAGCAGGAGAGGACTTTGAGGGTAGATCATGTGATCCCTTGTTACTGCAATCCCCACTTTCAGCTGTCTTAAACTTCACACCAGGTGCATTGACTGGGACAGCAGAGTCTCTCCTGCAGGCTTTGCTGGCAGTACATCTTCTTTTAGTCACAGCTGCAGAGGCTGATTCGCGTTTTTTCTTCTTCTTCTCAAGAGGTTTGTATTCCCAGATGTCATTTTCAGAGTCGTCCTTCTGTGACATCTGGAGCAAAAGAAAGGGTAATGTCCCAAACGTCACCAAGTGTTGAGTTACACAAGCTGCATGTGTGTTTACAGAACAACAATGAATGTGGTAAAGACGACTTGAGATTCAAAGCAGCACATTCCACAGATTTCTCAAAACAAGATAAATAAAAAAAAAAATAGTAATAAGTGTTTTTTTTATGAAAACTCATTGAGTTAAATTTAAATTACAACTCAGAAAAAAATAATGTATATATATATTTATTTTTTTTATTTTTTTTACTGTTTTGTCGAAAGCAAATTTCTCAAAACAAGATAAATAAAAAAAATAATAATAAGTGTTTTTTTATGAAAACTCATTGAGTTAAATTTAAATTACAACTCAGAAAAAAAATAATGTATGTATATATTTTTTTTTTTTTTTTTTAATTTTCTTTACTGTTTTGTCGAAAGCGTCTGACTGAATCTCCGTGGTGAGTTTACCTAAGAGGCTCAGAGTTGCTTCAAGCATGGCGTCCAAGTGCAGCCTCTCTTCCTTGTTTCCTATCCAAAGGGAGCTGGACTGCGCCTTAGACGAGGCTGCGACAGAACATGAGAAACAAAACCTTGTCAAAGAGTATTTGAAAAAACTAGACGAAAGAGAGGATCTGAAGATACCCGATTTCCAGACAGGTTAGACCATGTTTCAGTAGTGTCTTTACATAGAAGTTGCTCTATAGTTTGACTTGAGTTTCCTGACATGCCAATGCAGGACTCGACATGTTCATACTGTATAGTCAGGGTTTACTTTAATATCCTCTTTCGAAATGTAAATGTTCCTAACATGCCTTTTAACCACAGGTGTTTTTGTAAGTTAGTCAGCTACCACTTGACACTAAAAACCTCTGCAATACAAATGCACTGTGCAATACAAATACACTATGCAATACAAATACACTGTGCAATACAAATACACTGTGCAATGCAATAGTTATAATAGTTTATGTCTGTCTGTGTCTGCAATACAAATACACTGTGCAATACAAATACACTGTGCAATACAAATACACTGTGCAATACAAATACACTGTGCAATACAAATACACTGTGCAATGCAATAGTTATAATAGTTTATGTGTGTCTGTGTCTGCAATACAAATACACTGTGCAATACAATTTCAGTTACTGTGCAATACAAATACACTGTGCAATGCAATAGTTATAATAGTTTCTGTGTGTATATATACTATTTCAGTTACTGTGGATTTTTTTTTATTGCTCATTTGCTTATTTATACTACTTATTTTTGATCTTGTTTTTTTTTTTACTATGTCTCTTGTTTGCACTATCCTCTATGCTGCTGTAATCCTGTACATTTCCCCACTGCAGGACTAATAAAGGATTATCTTATCTTATCTTATCTTATCTACTCCAAAAACAGCTGATCACAAAGTCATTGCCTGGTGGCACAGTCAGCCAGAGAACAGGAACAAAGATTATTTCCAGACCATAATAAGAACAGCTGCTTTATAGCTTCAACTTCATTTTAAGTGCAATGCTTCCTGTGGTGCGTTTTTTGGGGGGTTTTTTTGCAAGAGGTGGTTGCAGTCAATTTGTCCCAGTTATATTCTTCACTTTCTGTTGAGTATGGCATCATCAGGAAACCCTCAAATCTACATATATCAAGGCCATGCATACTGTTATGTTCCCTTTCCTTCTCTCTGCTTTTGTATTTGTCCTCCTCGGGGCTTTCTGAACATGCTTCACTGTATAACCTTCATGCTGCTGCCACTATTAGAAAACCAGATCAAACGCCTCTGGTGTCAACAGAACAGTTAGTTCCTCTGTTGAGGTATGTGGCATGTTGGCAATATCTCATCACACCAGTAGATGGGGATCTACTGTAGAACATCAAACAGGATAATTCACATGGATGTATGGGATTTTAACTGCTCATAGACAATTTTTTTACTGCAAAACAGACATAAGTCTTAAATGTTTGTCGCACTATATATTTTTCCATTTTGGGATATATAGTTTTTGGGTTATCTCTGATTCAACAAGATGTTACCTGACAGACAAAAAAGTGTTGCTTACCTAGATAAGAAATAGTGTGGTGGAATTTTTTAATTTTATAAGTTGTCAAAAACACTTATGTCTCTTCTAACGTGTTTTTATTGTTACTATAACTGTGCTCTTGACCCATTCATAATAGTATTGTGCATTAATATATCCAATATCTTCCCTTTTGCATAGTCAAAAATACATTTTGCGATATGCAATTTCTGACATTATATTAATTGTCCTTGATGCCACAATCTCCTCCTTATGTGGACTTTAAATGAATACCAGCCGAGTTTCAGACCACACAAATAAAAAAGGATTTGTGAGACGAAACATGAGATAAGATGTGTTGAGACTATGAAATCAGAACTAATTCTCCTTTTTCCTACTTGATCTTTGCTTGCATCAAAGCAAGCAAAGATCAAAAGCTGGAAAAGTAAGAGGGATACCCCTTTTTTTTTTTAATTATTCAACCTTTTATTTAACCAAAGTGCTACTGAGATTAAGAACGGTTCTTTCTAATGAGACATTGCAAAGCAGCAGCGCAAGTAAAACAATGACTTTCCAAAAGGCTTAAAAAGTGAATGTGGAGGGTAGGGTATGATTTCCAAGTACTTCAGGCTGGATTTTGGTGCTAAGTATGTTTTAAAATACAATGATAAATGCATTAATCAAATGCATGTGAGTGGAGTGTGACATACGTTATCAGACAATCTAGAGTTCATGCAAGGTTAAGTGTAAAAATAATTTATCAGACAGATATTAATTTCTGGTGCTTAATAGCTACACAACACCTCTGAAGCTTTGAGCACTTTCAGGTCACTGCTTTGATCCATCTACCTGTTTTCCATAAGACATAAATACAGTCGGACCAGACAGACATACCAGTACAGTAATAAGCAGTGAGAAGTGTTTGCCTTTGCTGTGGCTGAACATAATTTATGAGATGACAGCATCATTTTCCACTCTGTGCTTTGCTCCAGGCTTGGAATGGCTGAACACGGAGGGGCCGCTGTCTTTGAACAAGGATCTGTCTGGTAAAGTGGTGCTGCTGGACTTCTTCACCTACTGCTGCATCAACTGCATGCACATCCTGCCTGACCTGCACCACCTAGAGAAGAAGCACTCTGCCAAAGGTATGGGATTAGGTTGGCTTTAAAGCAGCAGTAGACATGGGTGTCTTGACCCTTAAGGGGTTGAGAGATGGAGGTGTATGGTACAATGCCATATCTAACAATTTCATATAGCCGATTAACAAAAATAAATAAATTATATTTTACATAGAATTAAACCTTTTATGATGTGGGAATATATGACAATGCTCCCCAGATAGACTATTTATCATCCTCCCACTACTAAAACTAAGCAGAATCAGGGGCTATTTTCACCCACGGATTACTGGACATCTGGCGCTCTAGTGAATATTAAGACAGTGTGTGTGGGATTGACTCAAAATGGACTACAGTATCCATGTTCATGGGAATGCAGGAACACGTGCAACAGTGTGTCTCACTGATGTGTTTCTAAAAGGTATGAAGCCTTTTTGCGGCTCCAAAAACGAACCACACAAAATCTGATAACGTACAAATGTTACTTAAATCAGCGTCAGTTGGCGGGGAAAAAAAATCTGGGGACGCGGGGTTACAAAGAAGTGACGACCAGACTTCTGTAGCCTGCTCCTCATCTCTGCTTGAAGCTGGTAGGCAAGCTAGTGGCATCACTTAAACTACGCCCAGTGACTGTAAACTAAGGAATGATCGGTCCCTGTCCAGTGCTTGTTAAACCATTGCTTTAGTTAGCTGTGGGCCAATTAAAAACAGTAGCTGTGGCGCGTTACCGTTCATTTGCTTAAGTAGAATGGGTGGAAGAATAAAGTACAAAAAAAGCTGATCATTACAAGTTTCAGTCAGGTGACATTCCTCCCCCTACCACTTTATTAAAAAATGGAATACTAAAAAGCAACAATGGTCTGACCTTTTAATGTATTTCTTCAGACTACCGGTACAGTAGGCTATGCAGGAGGCAGCAGCCTAGCAGGCCTTACTGAGGAAACACTATTGCATTGGTATCTTATAATGTCACATGCAGCGTCACAGGAACATGAGTAGTTTCACCGGGGCAGAGAACCTGTAGTGCATCAGCTCGACTTCTCTCATCTTCTTGCCCAAGTGCATGAGGGCCCTTATCTCAGACGTGAAGAGAAAGTAACTAAAAATATTTCCAAGCTGCAGTGTCGCTGCGTATGGGTCCCATAATTGTACCCTGCTGGAGTTCGCCGTATGTCTCTTTATATAGACACTCCATGTACAGCATGATCACATCCGACTGACTCTTGTCACCCTTCTGGTCCTTCGCGGGATCCTCTGAGGAAGCTGTGCAGCTTGATATTCAGTTGTGAGCCGGGGCGGGACACGGAGCACATTATCGCTCTCGCCTTATCTTTGGCACTGCCATGAGTACATTCTGTTTGCTGCTCTGGTCAGTGAGGTGTGGGAGCCACCCTGTCCAGAGACCCCCACAGTCCTCCCCCCCCCCCCTCCCTCCCATCGTCTCTGCAATCTGTGCTGCTACTATGCTGCTTGGCCGAGGCCATGGGTGATGAAATCCACCGCAGATGGTGCGAGTTTGAAGGTTTGGAATTGTGTTCGTTTACGTCCATTGAGGGCGGCTCGATGCTGTGATTTAAATGTAAAAGATATTAGTCCATTTAAGGAGGATGGAGAATTGTTTTGTCTGCCTCATTGTCATTGGAAGTGGTCTGCGTTGTTGTGCAAAAAAAGCCATAATATCTAAATAAAAGATTTAAAAAACATTGCCTATTTTGTGTGACAACAAACATATTAACTTAGCGTGAATATATTGCACGCACGTTAATTCTGAAAACAAACTTTTGAGGACCACAGTGCATTAGAGCATATGTTGTGTTTGAGATTGTGCCTCAGGACGACATGAGTACAAAAGTGACTGTGTCCCACACTGATTAAGAAACAGGAAGGAAACTTGTCGGCAAATTTTTGTACCAAAAAAAGAGTGTCGATAAGAGCCTCACAGAGCCATTCAGTTGCATGACAATTATCCTTGTCTTAAGCCACAAACTCTCACCAATCACTCTCATTGTCCGTTCAATACAGAGAGTGATAGAAGTCTTTGGTGACTGAAATCAATCGGATAAACATTTACAGCCTTGAGGTGCCAAAACATTTCTAAGAACCTCACTGAGACCTACGTTGTATTATACTGGAGCGTTACTGACTTAATAACAAAGCAAGACTGTTAAAGTTTTTAGTTTAAAACCACATCCGTTTCCCTCCCTCTCCCCATCTCCCTTTATTATACGCGTCTGTGCATGTGATGTTTGTCTCTTTGTGAACTTTATATTTTAAACAGCTATTTGACGCATCGATGAAGAGAAAAGATTTTATACGGGATTACTAGGAAGAGACAGATTTGAGCGTTTGTGTATTTTTAAGTTACTGTCACAAACACACTAACTGACACAGGCTTTGTGCTTTTTTTGTGAGGGAATGAAGTTCAACAATATGTCAATACATTTGGAAAAGGCCAGTTTTGATTGTAAGCAAGTCAAACCATTTACAGCGCTGTGTTATTTTTGTCTGTGTGTCTCTCTCTGTTTAAACTCCCTCTCAGATGGATTGGTTGTTGTTGGTGTGCACTCAGCTAAATTCCCCAATGAAAAGGTAAGTGATTTTCATTGTTCATCATCATTTATACCTTTTGAGTTGGCTGGTCTGCTTGTGTGTCCTTTTAGCATTTTCAAAACTGCAAAGTGTCAACATTCATGTGTCATTTTTGAGTATGATGGTAGAAAACATTACCCACTCTTTCTCCAGGCAAAATCAAAGCATCAATCGTCAATGTTATACCAGCATGAGATATCAGTAAATATCTATCAGAATTATCATATCTGAAATATTTTTTATTATTGGTTTAAGACTAGAAAACAGATCTTCAGAAAATGCTCCTAATAATGTCAATACCTACCTCTTATATTTCTTTATGAAACTGTTTGCCAATGTGGTGCTGATGCTTTCTTTTTAATACATGATAGTGTACATCTTTCAGTTTTGGTCACGTAAACAAGCACTTTGAATAAGTTCCCTTGAGCGCTTGGAAATTGGATGGAAAAATAATTTATTATAAATATACTTCACTGAAAAGCTCTTACATTCAGCAACAGATTCACAGCTCTTTACTCATTTGTCTATGCTTGTCTCCAACCCCGTCAAAGGTCCTGGACAACGTTCGCAGCGCCGTGCTCCGCTACGACATCTGCCACCCAGTGGTGAACGACAGCGAGGCTCACCTCTGGCATGAGCTGGAGGTGTCCTGCTGGCCCACGCTGGTCCTACTGGGCCCGCGTGGCAACCTGCTCTTCTCCCTGGTGGGCGAAGGCCACCGCGACAGGCTGATGCTTTTTACTGACGGCGCCCTCCGTCACTACGGGGAACAGGGTCTTCTGAAGACTCACACAGTGGGGATCAAGCTGTACCGAGACTCACTGCCACCCAGTGTCCTGTCTTTCCCTGGGAAGGTGGCCGTGGACAGCAGCAAGAAAAGACTGGCCATAGCAGACACTGGGCATCACCGAATTCTGGTGGTGTCATTAACTGGACAGCTGTTACATGTCATAGGCGGTAAGTAGGAAGCAGTATATTGTTGTTGAAATTGCATAGATGTCTGGGGTGTGTTTGGTTGGACCTCAAGGTGCTAATTGATTTTTCAGCACAAAGATATCATTTCTGAGTTGGTGGAGTGGATATTTAATGAGTTAAATACTAAAATGTGCACATTAAAAGAAAGAACTGACCTGTGGACAAAATGAGGGGATGAAATGCAGGATTTGTATTATTTTTGTAGGCTGATCCCTCTCGTCCCGTGTTACAGACGGTATGAAAAATTGGTCTAGCGTATCTATGGTATTTATTCGGACAGAAAAATATTTTGGTTCTGTCTCACATCTTCCTTAGCAATTCCTCAATCACAATTTTACTTAATTAAGCAACTCACAGAAATGACAGGCCGTTCGTGCTCCAGCTGTAAATGGGCTGGTATTCCTGTACGTAGCCTTCGAAATAATAATCATAAAATAAATAAAAGTAATTTCTTCTTTTTTTTTTTGACCAAAAGCTGGGAATGCTGGGAAGATAAAAAAATACCTTAATCCAACTTTTGTTTTAACTTTTAAATGGAATATGTGAGGTACAATTAAAACTGCTGTTGCTTAGTAACCTTTCAATCTCCAAAAAATATGTGGCACTATAGATAAGTGTTAAATACTTGGCAGTAGCTTTTACGCATAATGCATACAAAACAAGATTTAACTTCTGGGCTCAATATGAACTACAAGTGAGGTATTGTAGCGCATACGGAACGATGATGGTCATTGGATTATCTCTTCTTTACAAGGGCCAAAAAGTGGAAAACAAGATGGCGACTTGTCTG
This sequence comes from Anoplopoma fimbria, assembly GCF_027596085.1. Classification (NCBI taxonomy): domain Eukaryota; kingdom Metazoa; phylum Chordata; class Actinopteri; order Perciformes; family Anoplopomatidae; genus Anoplopoma; species Anoplopoma fimbria. Next base: position 14,740,868 of record NC_072453.1, read on the forward strand.
TAGCTTCCTTTAACTCCCCTCAAGGTGTGGCCATTAAAGGAGACACTGTCTACGTGGCCGACACAGAAAACCACCTGATACGTAAGGTAGGATCTCTAACTTTGTCTTTAAATTTATTTTGATTTCACTTGATGTTTATTTGTACATTTATGCCCGTCTGTCTGTGTTTCAGATTGACCTGTTTGAGGGAAGAGTCAGCACTCTGGCTGGAGTCGGAGCTCAAGGCACAGACAAAGAGGGTGGTGCAATGGGACCTCAGCAGCCAATCAGCTCTCCTTGGGATGTGACTCTTGGCTCTGCTGGTGAGTCTCTTATGGTGAAGTCAGACCCGAACTTGAACATGAAAGGTTTGCTCACACCTTTACAGGATTATTTTGCGACTTGCATGAGTGACTTGCGTTCATTAGTGAAAAGTTAGAGTGCACCAAAAACGTACGCAAATGCTTATGTTCTTGGGTAAAATAGAATGACATGGTAGACACTAAGATAAGATAAGATAAGATAATCCTTCATTAGCCCCGCAGCGGGGAAACTTACAGGATTACAGCAGCATAGAGATAGTGCAAACAAGAGACATTGTAGAAAAAAACGGTATTATTAATAAGTAATAAAAGTACTAAACAGGAAAGAATATTAAATAAGTAAAAAACAAATAAAATAAAAAAATCCACAATTACTAAAAAATATTGAATATACATACAGAGTAATAGTATAGTATTGCACAGTGTATTTATATTGCACAGATGTTTTAGTGTTTTTAGTGTTTTGTGGTCTACTGGGATGGCAGACAGAGCTGGTTGTGTAGTCTGACAGCAGCAGGAATGAAGGACCTAAAGATTATAGCTTCCAAGCTTCACACTACCCACCTCAAAACCATCACTTTTGGTTAAAGTGGAGGCCACCAAAAAGTTGCAATCAGTTGAACAAATCATACATAACCTTAAGGGATAACGGGATAATCAACCTATTGGAAGAGAAAGTTGAATCTATGGGATGTCATTCACTGGGGATACTATATGCCTCACTAAAGTTCTACTGAATCATTTTAAGGAGAAAAAGTCCAACTATGCAAGTCACAAACTACTTTAAAGTACCTGACAAGGTCTTTTACATACTCACAAAGTTATCTAAGACCTCCACTTTAAAATCAAAGCTCAGGCCCTCTAAATGCTTTGCTTTTATTATTTTTGCCTTGGGCATTCAGAGTTTCTTTATTATTAATCTTTATTTAAATATATGTCACCCAGTGCCTTTTTTCATCAACGCAGAAAGCTTTTTTAACTCGTCTGAACCTCTCAGACCTTTTGTCTCTAAATATTAGTGTGTTGCCATCAGGCCTTATTGGCTGTTCAGATTGCAGATTCAAGATCAGACAGCAAACAAGTTTGCAAGACACAGAGGTACCATACCAAACAATATACACACCTTTCAGTTTGTACTGTATGTTGCTGCTTAATTTGGCAAAATAGTTTTGCTCTCAAGGCTACTATCATTTAGAAATATTAGTCTCATATGCATAGCCTTAGCCTTTATTTTTGTTTATGTCAATAAGTTAAATAATCAAAGTTTTATGAATTTCTTTGCTTTTCCCATTTAGGATCAAAATACAGGCCCTAATTAGCAAGTTATTTATTTGTTTAAAATGCTGTTTTAAAAAATGACAAATGAATTACTTTATTGACAAATAACAACACAGAATTGCTTTACTTTGTTTCCAGTTTAGAAATGCATTAAAATATAATATTGAAACTTTCCCACCTCAGTTTGACATTGTTTACTGTTCGGCGTCTTCTTCAGGTCTGAGGTGATCTAAGAGCAGTCAGTTGTATTTCAAGTAAAACGTAGTGTGTTGACTGTGCCTGTGTCCTTGTGTACTCAATTAAATCAAACAAAGGTGGAAAGTGTACACCTGAACAGTTTATTCTGCCTCTGGCGTAAACTTTACTCTTCAGCAGTCATTTTACATCTAAGAGGTATAGTGTTTGAAATGTTAATCACACTTGTGAATTTATAGTATTAATTCCATGATATTTTAGGGCCATTAGCTCAAATATTTTATCGTTGCACAACCCTGTGAGCAAGAGGCAATCAGTCATAGTCACATTTTCTGCACAGCTTGATGGATGACATAACCTTCTGGTTTGCACATCACCACATGATCAGAGAATGTGATACCAGACCTTTAACTCCACTATCATACTCCTCTGAGCGTACATTTAAACACTCATTGTATAGTCATGATTTACCCATTATGTGCATGAATGATTCAATCAATCGAGAGGACCCTTAACCTTTTGACCTGAAAAGTACAACAGTGACATTGATGCTTTGAGTCCGGAGCCGGAGTTGTCAGATGTTCCTGACAGTCCGCCAGATGTGATCGAGAAGGTCTGAGCTCTGTGCGTCATTAAAAATGCAACTGTCTATAAAGGTTATGTATTCAACACAGTGACAGTATTGTCTCTGCTGAGTGCATCTGAGGCAGCATATGGCCTTTGTCACACAGGCGGCTGTCAATTAAACCTGCATAGCTGCTTTTCTCTGACTCATTCCTTGCACTCAGCCTTTACCTAATTATCGCAAATTTTTTTCAATCAGTAGATGGATTTCTTCGTAATTGTCTAAAAATAACAGAAACATCAAATGTTTTCATAGCTTAGTGTAAGCACCCCAAACACATCATCACTTTTCAATGACAAATATTAGCATCACCTCTGGATGATACTGTGGGCGACTGGTAGAGAGCTAAAAGCAGTGTCACGAATTTCCTGGTTCTCAACTCAAAAGGGTGTGTTTGTGTGTGCGCACGTTTCATTTGTATGTGTAGGTGGTGCTGAAGGTAACGTGCTGTGGATAGCCATGGCAGGGACCCACCAGATCTGGGCTCTGTTCCTAGCAGATGGGAAACTGCCCAAAGGAAGGTGAGAGACTTGTGCATCACCACCATGGCCACTTGGCAGCAGACACTCTTCTAAGCCACCTATAATTCTTCTTGAAGAACAAAAAATAATTAAAAGCAAATTAAAATGATTTAAAGGTCAAATGAACACTACAAACCCAGCAATGTAGTAAGGTGTCACTGTCTTCTATATTACAACGTCAACAGCGAGTCCAAAGCAGGAACGTGCGTGCGATGGGCAGGCAGCGGCAACGAGGAGAACCGAAACAACTCCTACCCCCACAAGGCTGGCTTTGCCCAGCCTTCAGGTCTGGCTTTGGCCCCAGAGGAGCCCTGGGGCTGCCTGTATGTGGCAGATAGCGAAAGCAGCACCATCCGCACGCTCGCACTGAAGGACGGAGCCGTCAAGTTGTTGGTCGGAGGAGAGAGGGACCCGCTGGTGAGTGTGCAACAGTTGATGGATGGATGGCTAGATGTTGGATGAATTTATAACTGGATGAATGGATTTTTTAACTTAATTACTTTTTTCTTTCTACTGGATGCCTTTTAGTTTACTTTGTTACATTATTACGGTTGTTTATGACAACTACTTTTGCACAAAACCAGCCAGAGAGAGAGAAAGCACGAAGTGAATCCATAGAGGCTTTAATTAAGTATCCCTCCCCTTTTCCTTTTGCTTAATTTAACGTTCATAAATTATCTTATACCTTGTCAGGATTATTTACTATAAATTGTATTAATTCTCAGACGGATAATTTAATATTATTCAAAGAGACAGTTCCCCCCCAAAATCAAAAATACATATTGTTCCTCTTACCCGAGTGCTATTTATCCAAAGTGGATTGTTTTTGTGTAAATTGCTTTGTTTTGGGGATATCCGCCATTCTCTAAATATAATGGGACTATATGTTACTTGTGTTGCTCATATACAAACAACGTAACGCTGTAAAACCTGCACAATGATTTACTACATTTACAGCTATAGAACACCCCTTGGACAACTATGAAGAAATTTGTTGCACTAAGCTTTTGGAGCACTCATAGGCAATCACAAGGGTTCACAGCCATTTCTCTATACATAGAAAATATTGATTAAAAAAAAACCACATTTAAACACAGACACTCTTGTTTGTGGCTGAAACAAAGTCTCATGACAGTTTTTTAGTAGTACTTTCATGTCCTTACAAACATTCTGCTGTAGTTTGGTTTTGAATCCTGCCACACTGGTGTATTTTTGGAATGTCCCGAGAGCTCCATATAAAGCTGTAAGTCACCGATGAAAGCGTCGAGTAATTAACAGAAGGATTGATGTACAGTTTATCCAACATGGCAGTGAGTCAGCAAAAACCATTAAGGTATTTTTATATATGGCTATAAAAGCTGTTACAAGTAAATGTAAATGTTAGATGAGAAAATCAATGCCACTCTCTAAACTGTACGCTAAGAATATACAGCTAGAAAGAGACAGCTAGCCTATGGTGAAACGGGCACCTACTGTACCAGCACCTCTAAAGCTCAGTAATAACACAATATATCATGTTTGTTCTGTTCGTACAAAAACTGACGTCTAAGTACAACAGGTTGTGGTATTAATGGGGGTTATGTTCTTTTTTTACATTCCCATAGATTCTGCTTTCTTCTCAGCTGCAATTGGTTTTTTTAAACAATATTTAAATAAGATTTTTACACACATACAAAAACATTAAAAAAACTAGAGACCACCATGGGATTACCTACCGCAACACCAAAGAGGACCATGAGCCTAAAGTGGCCAATGGCCATTTCCCCACTTTATTTTAATTCATCACAAGTTGGTTGTTAACTGGCTGCAATATTAATTTATCAGTTTGGCTCATGTTTGCCAGAAACAATCTGGAGCACTAAGAACAGTTTTCACTTAATTAACTTTTGTCACTTACAAAAAATACATGAAAAATGTTCCCCTTTGTCATTTTTTTTAATGACATTTAATATTTATGTTGTAGTTTTTCTTCAAAACTTCTCAAGAATGACTCATCTCACTATTTTTACCGGAGTAACTAATGTCATTTTTCTGGTGTTTTATTACAAATGAGGTATATTAATTCTTATCTTGCTGTCCTTGTATGAATTATTCAGAATCTTTTAAATCAGCAAAGCCAATGTTGCTTTCATGTCTTTATTTCAATGTTCTTCAAATGAAAACTGATCATTTACAGTATATGGGAAAGGTTTCGGCTTGGATTTTTAAAAGAAAGTCTTTTATCTTGATGGCTTAAAAGCCTCCCTTTTTACTCTTTCCAAAAATGGACATGTTTTGAATTCAGTTAGAGGCAATTCACAAAATCAGATTGGATATTCTGTTCTTTGACCAGCGTTGAGCTTAGACATAGGGGTCACAAGTTGCAGTTTAGGCATTTGTACATTTTTATATCTCTGTTTGATCTTTTCTTTGAACCAGAACCTTTTTGCTTTTGGGGATGTTGACGGAAAAGGAGTGGATTCCAAGTTGCAGCATCCTCTCGGTGTTGCCTGGGCTCCTAAACAAAGCCTGCTCTATGTGGCCGACTCCTACAACCACAAGGTAACTGTTGCATGTTACAAGGCTACAGTTCAAAGCTGTAGCATGCTCACATTTGATGCCTCTGTCATCACAATGGGTTCCTTAAGGTTGTTGTTGGACTGTATCCTCCTTTTGATCTAAAAAGAATAAAAAACACACAGGGAGCACACAGGACTTTTTTGTTTGATTGTATCTATGTGCCTGTGTTATTATGTTCAGATCAAGGTGGTGGATCCAAAGGTAAAGCAGTGTAGCACATTAGCAGGGACTGGAGAGGCTGGAGATACTCTGGGCCCTGAATTTAACAAATCATGCTTCAATGAACCTGGAGGAATCTGTGTTGGCGACAGCGGCAAGCTTCTCTACGTGGCGGATACCAACAACCACCAAGTCAAAGTCCTGGACCTGTCCTCCAAGACTGTTTCACTGGTGAGACCTGTGTTTGTTTGCATGTGTGTGAGAATAGCTCACTTCCAACTATGAAAAGGCATGTGTTTTTTTCCACCTGACTGTTATTAATATATCCTAAAAACTAGATGAAAGGTTATAACGAATAGCATTGCAAGTGTTGATAACTTTGTCCTTCTTTCATCCAAACATCCAAAACTCTCTTCTGTCCAGTTCCCGATTTCCATGGACTGCACAGATTCTGTACCTTCAAAGCCTTCTGGTCCTACCAAAGCCCCCACGCTCCCTAAATCAGCTGCCAAGAAAGAATTGCCACCAGTGGCAGTGTCAGCAGGCCAGACTCTCGTCCTGTCGCTCACCCTGACCCTTCCAGAAGGAGCCAAACTCACCGAAGAGGCCCCCAGCTGCTGGGCCCTCTCCGCTGAGGGTGAGACAGAGTTCAATCACTGTTACTAATGCCATGCATATTAATGTTTAATTAAGATTTATCATACAAGTACGTAAAGGCTCCTCGACCAACACCTGTCAAGTTTTCCATTGTCACATTTTACAGTAATGACGGTGGCAGATTTAACAGTTGAAAATGTTTAGTCATTGTTGGAATAATGGGTCATTGGTTTCACACAAAGGTTGTCAAACGCAGGCTTCTCAATTCTGGCTGGCAGCTATATGTTTTTGCCAGCTTAAAACAGCAAGCGTCGCCAGCATATTTCATTTTAGCTAGCTAATTTAGCTCCATGAGTTTGTTGTTTCATTTTAAAACAAGAAATTGGTTTACATGCTTGCTCATATGCTCAAACACACTCAAAGATATCCATGTTGAAGACTTGGAAATAAAGGAGTACCATTGTTTTTGTCTTGCAATTTTATTACAGACAGTATGATAAGGGAAGATGTAAGATGAGGAAGTACACTCTGTCAATGCTACGCTAGCGTTACTTCTGCAGGTAGTAAGCTAGTTAGCCGGCCATGCTTATGTTTGCCGCTTAAGTTTGAGTAGACAAACGCACCAATTAATCAATTCCTTACACTTTCCCTCTTGAGTTTTTGTTTTCGTAAAGGCTAAAAAATAATGGGAACTCAATGTCTTTGTATACCGAGTTATGGCTTCCACAAAAACACATTTACACTTGCTGCTTTTGTAAAACTCTGTGCAGTTGCCCAGGCATGATTCAGTAATATTTAGTACAGGCCCTGCTATTGTTTTCAATAGGTTTTAAAAGTTTAAAAAAAAAAAAATATTGAAATTATTTTGTACCTGTTAGGGTTGAGTCAGAGTTGCAACACAAACTTGTTCTCAACATTGATAATGACCATGTTCTGGATGTGAGCCTCTCAACCTCTCCTCCTCTGCTTTATTTTGGTCTGTGAACCATGAGTCTGTCAAAAAGTAATGGAAGTGAATGATGCTTAACCTTTGTGTTATTTTCACTGCACAACCAGTAGATTCTCACTCTGCTGGCCCACGCAGGGATTTACAGATCTCAGCTGAGGGATGGAGGAATATTTAGATCAGTCGGGGAATCTTTCAAAGCACAAGTGAAGTTTCACACGGCATTGACATTCTATAATTTCTACTAATTTGAAATCGACAGTATGCTGACACTACCAGCGAATGTGAAGTGATTTGAGGTATCATGTTAGTAACAGTTGATGGACCGTACATTAGGTTCAGAACAGAAGTGTTTCCATCATTCTGAGCGCGGCAGCATGCAGTCAGCGATATCAGCAGGCTATTTTTAGAGCATTTCGATAAGACGACATGCCTTGGTTCACATAATTAGCTACCAGGCTATGTTACGTGATCCCCGCTGTCCGATTATACCCAGTCTAGACTTATGCTGATCAGATCAGAGCAGAGGCAGGAATCTTAATGGATGAAGTTAGAAGTGCACGGCAGATTTAAATTGTTTTTTCATAGCTTTTTAGAAATGGCTGCCCTGGGACCTCATGTTAGGCATCAGCCTCATTAATCACCGCTGGCATGGATTTAACGGTCTCTCTGGCATAATATTTTCTCACAGTCAAAGTTCTAGCCTTTCCTTTTTGACCTTCATTTATCATTCAGTGGTCACGTCTCTTTAGATGTGTATTTGTTTCTAAAAATATCCCCCGTGTTTCAGCAAATTCATGCCCTCACCATCATTCCATCTGATTCAGTGAGGTTATGAGATGGTGATATTGTAGATGACTCCATTAAGCCGTGCTCAAACTGCTCAGCCAATCTAGTACACCGGCTGAACCTTGCCATGCAAAACTATAAATTTAGATTCCAGACAGACATTTGCATAAAGACACGTCTGTCCTTTCAGAACATGGCACAATGTGACTGATCTGGATCAAAACTGAAGATTGATCTCGTTTAGTGGCAATGTCGGTCGTCGTTCGGTCATCCACTGTACACTGAAATATCTCAACAACTATTGGATGGATTGCGATGATAGTCATGGTCCTCAGAGTATGAATCATAATGACTGTGGTGATTTCTTAAACATTTATTCTAGCCCCAACATCAGGTCAACATTTAAGTTTGTCCTTTCGGTTCATGTTTGTTTAGTGCTAATTAGCAAAAGGTAGCATGCTAGCATGCTACTAAGGTGGTGTGCATTGCAAACATTATATCTGCTGAATATTAGGATGTTGGCATGACAATGTTAGCGTTTAGCTTTAAGTTCCACTAGCCTAGGGACTTTAACCGTTTTTTTATTTGCCAGATTGTTTCGAAATTTTGTTTTTGTCACTTTGACAGTCTACAAAATTCTGTTTCCTGTTTTCGCAGGTATCGAATGGCTGCTAGAAAGTCAGGTGGTTACTGGTGACATTGTGGATTTGTCGAAGCCCCTCTCCATCTCAACCAAAATTCCAGCTGTTATAAAGGACCTTAACAGCAATCCAAGCCTCACTTTGGGTGTATGGTTGTACTACTGTATGGAAACAGGTAAAGCTTGTATGATGAAAGCAGCCTCCTTCACCCAGCCTCTTCAAATAAGTGCCAATCATGGAGAGGAAGAAATCACTGTGGCGTTGTCCCATGCCCTATAAAACCTCTTGCCTCTTTGTCATAATATTCACAAAATCAACACTTTCTGTGATGTTTAAACTTCATTATTCTTTTTCAGCTCAGCTAACCCCAGCTCCTGTTTTATTCATAGTTTTGGGAGAAGAGAACACAGATTTTCTCCGACTGTCACTTTTAACAAAAATGCAAATCATACATATCAGATTTTTAGGTGAATTTCATTTTAAACTACTCAGAAGCCTTTTCTACAAAACATAATGCATCAGTGCTGTAATGCCCTTTATTGTGAGTGCCAGTTATTGATAGGAATGCAAATAGTTGTGTCCTCAGGCATTAAAAAAAGGCTGTACAGCAAACACAACTGCAGCCTAAAAATTAATATCTATATGATGGTATAATAATGCAACAAATTCCTACATAGACGGGCTGTACTGACTACCTGTAAGAAACCTGTCCACTTTAGTAATGGGGATAATGTTTCATCTCAAAATGACCTTATTTATGAAACACTGGACTGAATGAATGCAGAAAATAAAATACATTCTGTGGATTCAATAAGAAACTAATTAAACTGATGTAACAGGCAGGTGTTTGATGGTGTCAGAGGGGTCCAGACAAATAAACAGATTATCTATCATTTAATGATGTTGTGGAGGATTAAAAAATGCTTTTAAATACTGAAACCTCTTTTAATTTAATTTTCACCTGAATCACCAGATGGATGTGAATTTCAAAGAATAGACAGTTTACATTAAGTTTCTCCATAAACCTCCAATTAGTAATTATTATTATTATTAAATTAGTTCTGCTAATTACGCTGTAGGGTTTTTCAAAAAGAGATGTTTAAAGGAGCCGATATCTGATTCAGACTCGGAGGAAGAGGTTTTATTCTGCTTTTGCTGCCGTAAGCATAACTTTTGAATGCTAATATTGAGTTATAAAGAAGAATAAAAGGACAGAAATGAAACTTGCGTCTTGAAAAGGTTGACGAGAAGTTATCTATGCAGAGACTGAGATTTTTATCATCATTAATATATGAGAAACTCCAACGTATTAAATCACATCTTCACTTTTTACTTTTTTGAATAATAATAATATATTTCCATGTGTGGTTTCTTTAGTTTACAATTAATCAGGTTTGATGGTTCTTTCAGGAGCACTAATCCAGTTTTCCTAAATGTGTTTACACACGTCACCACACAGACTGAGCATTCTTAAGTTGTTAACAAGGTTCACACTCATAGCTTAAAGCGTTGTTCTGTGTCTCCGCTCCCTGTATGACTGATTATACTTTTGATTATGATTATTCACAACACAAGGAGCTCTTTTGATTTAGACCACCAAATATTGCTGTTATCTAAGTAATGAATAAAGTGCCTGTTTTCTATAAGGGGAGGCAACCACTTTGTGAACAGATGACACCAAGTGACTGCTGTGCACTCTATTTTACTAGGAAAAGTCTTATTAAAATCCTTAACAAGCATTTATACGCTCTTCCACAAAGGGAAGATAACATGAAAATGCTCTAATAATGTGTTACCATAATACGCTGTGTTGTTGTTGTGTAGCACGCATTAATATGATAATGTGCTGTATTCCCTTATTGTTTTTCAAAGTTATGAGCTGTTGCCAGAAATGGGTCTGAGAGGGTTTTGGTTATCATCACTGTCATAATGTCTCACAACATAATTGTGCTTGTCAGTTTTGATTTGGTTTGAATCACGCGGCCCAAGTACCTTGCAAAAAGAGGCGTTGCTGTATGGATGGTGTGAATGCAATGACACTTAAACAGCATCAGAAGCAATAACAATATATTTCTGTAATGGCTGAAATATTTAATTCCCACAAGTCATTTATGTCAAATGAACTGCAGTTGTTTTTAGCTCAGCATTGTTATTCCTCTGGTGTTTCTTTAATAAACAGCAATGAGCTTGAGCGGCTGCTGGTGGGGTTTCTTAATTTTCTCACTTGATTTATTCTTCTGTCCCACGGCTGCACTTTAAGATGCAACAGAGTGAACTAATAAAACATTGTCATCTAGTCTGGTCTGTGTATGTGCGCAGGTTATGTTTCCATCAAAAAACATTGCTGCAATTCCACACAAATTCTTCTCATATTACATATTTCCAGACTGCAGCTCTGCTATGTGAGACATTATTAAAATCTTCCCTAATGAGTTAGTTCCATTGTGAATTTGTCTTAACGCCAGGTCATGTGTGAGCTGACCTCCGAGGACAGAAGTCATGAAGTCACACACAATAGCTTAACAAAAGCTAGTCGGCGTGTCTAGTGAAGAAAAGCAGACTCGCGTAAGTTTCTTAATCAGCTTAGAGTAATATGTATGTCATGAAAAGTGACAGTGTGATGCCTTTTTACTGCAAGACAATTTTTAAATCACCCTGCACTTTAGTGGTAAGAGGTATCGTAAACATTACAGCCTGTAGGGCTGCAATATAAGCTTTTTTGCTACTTTAGAATACAAAATTAATTGGCTGTAAGGCACCGCCCTACGAAAGCCAAAAACACAATGATAAAAAACGTTATTTAAGGTATAGCGGTTATTAAACTTCTCCAGAGAAAGCACATACTACCACAATTCAAAAACTGTCTAAATGTCACATTTACAAAAGGTCTTTGGAAAGTACTAATGGAAAAATAGTCTCCAATGTTAAGAGGAGTCATGAATTATCAATCAACACACCTGAGGTGAGGGAGGACAATATACTTCAAGGATCACACTGTTCTTAATCAAACAGGAGGAAATAGTGCACTTGTGTAGGTCAGGCTCTGGATACACAGACTACACTTGGTGAAAAAGATCAATTCATTCTTGTTTTTTGGTCTTTTCATGGGATTTGTTGAAAATAGAAATAACATCCTTATTACGATAAATATGATGTTAACTTGTGCTTAATTTCAATGTTTCATAAACTTTTTACATAAACATAACCAAAAGATACTACAGAACTAAAGAAAAACTAAATTTGTCAGTGTCCAAACACAACAGGGTGTAAAGCAACAAATTAGGATGCGTAATGCGTCATGAGACACAGCATTGGGGGCGGCTGTGGCACATGAGGTAGAGCGCTTGTCCCGTAACCACAAGGTTGGTGGTTCAAACCCCTCTACCAGCAACATGCAAGACACCTAACCCCGGGCGCTTCATTGCAGCCCACTGCTCCTCCGGGATGGGTCAAATGCAGAGAAATAATTTCCCCATTGTGGGACTAATAAAGGCTTAATTATTATTATTATTGAGGCCAGACAACCGGATCCTCCACTGTCAAGAACACATCTTCAGTAACTTACAGGCATAAGTTATGATACAATGTATATCAAAATCATTATGGCTGTAAAGTGTCGAGTGGATGAATCCAGAGTAGAGTGCTTTGCTGGATCTTGACAGATTGAACAAATATGGATCAATTACTAAACTGTCTTTAAAGATATAAAAAATATAAGAGGCTGAAATTGGCGAAGAATGATAGAATTAGTTAAAAAGTCATGATAAAGAGAGATAAGCTTTATAAGCTTCTGTCTTATCTCTCCGCCCCCCATCTGTTTCCCGTGCTGTGGATCTGACAGCATCATTAACCCCGTATGCTTCTGGCCGCTGTCTCTGCTGCCACACACACCAGAAACACCATCGGGGAGCATTCTGACACATTTACAAGGATTGAAATGATGAAGCCTTTTTTTACAGGTCAGGGGTGCCATATCCTCTTTTCGCTGCCAGGGACGGCCTGTATGATAATATAACAGACTCAGATTAATTTTAAAGGGAGCAAATCCCTCAAGTAAGCCATGAGGATTCTGTATCTGAGTGATCAGATAAGAGCCCCCATCGGCACACAGCTCCTTTCAACAGCACACTAAAGGCTTTTTAATGCTTTCTCAACTCCTGTTCCTCTTATGACACTCATATGATGCATGAAGCTGACACTGGTTAATTGTTTCTGACCTCTCTGCAATTAGTTATTCCTAAAATATGACCCCTAGTATCATGACTTACCAATTAGTTATTATTATTAAATGTCTAGTGTTTGTGAAGTCTTATGCCAGGGAATGTTCTGCTTTGTTGAAAATTAAGTACAAATTTAGTTGCAGCTGAGCTTATGTTGGCTGGCGTGTTTGTATAAAAGTTAAAAGCATATGGGGTCTAGTGAAGGGGGAAAAAATCACAATTTTTCGCACACTTTTAATTGCAGATGAATGGATTTGCTCTGCATTCTGGCTGAGTGGGCTCCATTAAGATCATATCTGTGTAAGAGATAAAATATTACATTTACAGCTTGTATGACGCAAAAAGAGGTTTTATGATGGAAAAAAAGAGCTGCTGAAAATGTGCACCTAAACACATCATACCAGTTTGTCTGCCTCTGCCTCTCGTGTCCATTCTCACCTCTGCTCAGAAACTCAAGCTCAATCCTTAAACAAGAACGCATCACTTCAGATGATGAAATCAACTTTGACCTTTGGCTCGACGACGGTGTTGACACCTAAGGGCCAAGTCAAGTTTAACCTGCTCTACTTCCCTTTATTTCGGCATGCAAAGCTTGTATGAAGATATGTGGGAGGGAGCTGCTGCTGCTGCTGCTGCTCAGTGTGTCAAGAGCACTTTACTCAGCTTATTTTTGTGAAAGTGAGGGAGCTGGTGCTAAAATATGGAAATATGGAGATACACTTTATAAATGTAGCCTATAAGAGACATAAATCCACCAGCAAGTTAAAAAACTTCCAAGGTTGAAGGGAATGTTTCAGAGTGAACAGCTTTTATAAAAAGAAAAAAAACACTAGTTCTGCTTTAAATCCGTCAGTTCACCCAAATTGCAAGATTTTTTTTCCTCACTTACCAATGGTGGCATCAAGACGTGCATGCAAATAGCTTTGGTTTTATCCCTCTAGATTTCTGCCACCAATGCAGAACAATGAAGGTGAATGGAAGCCTCATCATGGCTTGGGACCATTAAACTTAAGAAGGGCAGTAGAAATGTCAAGGTTACTACACTAAATCCTTCCAAGGCAACTCCCCGACCAAGAAAATAAAGTTTGTAAATTGTATTTCCCACACTTTCTGGAATAAATTGTGGCCAAGAAATACTAAAATTACGCTAAAATTTTGTTTTTTGTAGACCTAAAAGTAGTCAAATTGAAATATGTATTGCCCCTCGAGTTACTCAGCTTATTACACGCAATAATTGTTAGCTTTGTGTATAATGTAACTTCTGTCCAAATTCCAATATTAGCTACGGTCCTAATTTACCAAAGTATTGCACAGTCTATTGTATCTAAGCAACCCAAAAGTTGGTCTTTTAATGACTTATTTTGGATCATTTAAGCTTGTGTACATTTAAGATGTTGAATATTCTTGCTGAGATATAACACACTATTGCTGTTTTTGGGGGTTTCTGAGCATTGGTGTTTTTTTCAAGTGTAAGTGTTAGTTATAAAAAGCAAAATGGTTGTTGAAACAGCACTAAGCTGACCTTCCTGGACGAGTGTTTGAAAATCTGCATTTCTCAGAAACCCCTAGACGAGGCCTTATTATTATTATTATTATTTCAGCCTCCTCATATCTCAGTAAAATAATGTCTGCTCCCAACATGGAGGTGGCTGTGAGTGTCTGAGGTATAGATCCAACAGTCGGGCTTGTTACGTTGGGTCATTTGTGTCACAGCCTCGGGCGCTGTGTCGTCGGGGTTCATGAACAGGCATGCTAATCGGCACACACACACACACACACACACACACACACACAAACAAACAACAACAAAGAGGTGCTTCATTTTTGTGTGCAGTCTGTGTGTCAAGGGGCCAGTGCAAACAGATCAAGATGTCTTTCCTTGTGCTCATTTTTTTAAAGTCTTGTCTTTCAGCTGTAATCTCAGAAAGGCTGTCACACACAGGCTGCTGTCATTTCCAAATGATCTCCCTCACTGCTTGAAGATTAATATTTAAATAAGTGACAGTAAAATGTTATATTTAAAATATTTTATTGTTATCTGGTGAGCTCAATTAAGCAGAATAAGCACTGTGCCACACACATGACCTTCTTTCAGAGTTTTGCTTTAATGGGACCACATTCTTGTGTTTCATTGTTTTTGTTTGTTCATAAGGCCATGCCTGTTCCTCAGGCTCACCGGCTAATTACTGAATGTACTTAACTGTTCAGTTTTTTGATATCGGATGAAAACAAAGACACCTCTGACTCTTCACTCTTTTAGTTGATAAATCATCTTAATGTGCGGTTACATGGATAATAATGACCTGGAACTGCCCTGGATACCCTGGATACCCTGGATACCCTGGCTGTTGGACAAACCCTGTTTTATAATTGTGATAATCGTGTAACGCTGTGAATCAGGGAGCAGATCCGTGGTTGGGCCTGCCCTCAAAGCTTTGGAATGTATTTTTTTTGTGATAAAAATATAAAATGGACAAGTGGAAAAACAAATCTTGTTTGTGATGGCAAGTGGAGAAGCAAAATCCCAGTAGAACTTAATATTATGGTGGTCTTTGGATCTCCACATCTGCCTTCTCATGATCCCAAGGCAGATTTTTAGAACCATAACAGTCACGGGGCAGTCTTGGGTAGGATACTGTTGCCAAAAAATTGTCCTCCTCTTGCTCAATGAAAGTGTGGTTAAGTCACTAGTTCATGCGCCTTATCTTAAAAAGGATAAGATAAGATAAGATAAGATAATCCTTTATTAGTCCCGCAGTGGGGAAATTTGCAGGCTTACAGCAGCATAGAGTAAAGTGCACACAAGAGACATAGTAGAAGAAGACAAGATAAAAAATAAAAAAAAAAATAAAAAATAAAAAAAAAAATAAAATAAAACAAGTATTATAAATAAGCAATAAAAAAACAGTAGAAAAACAACAATAACTGAAATATTATATATACAGACAGAAACTATTATACCTATTGTATTGCACAGTGTATTAAGATAAGATAAGATAATAATCCTTTATTAGTCCCGCAGCGGGGAAATTTGCAGAAAAGTGCACACAAGAGACATAGTAGAAGAAGACAAGATAAAAAATAAAAAATGAAAATAAAAAAAACAAGTATTATAAATAAGCAATAAAAAAAAAAATCCTTTATTAGTCAGTAGAAAAACAACAATAACTGAAATATTATATTTACAGACAGAGAAAAAAACCACAACTATTTTAACTTTTTTAACTATTATTGCACAGTGTAATAAAAAAGACATGATGAAGTGGGAGTGAATGTATAATTATTGATTCCTCAACTTCACTGAAGCTGCGTTGATTGGTCCTGAGGAGCAGTGATGTCACTGGTGAGGGAGAGAGAGAGAGAGAGAGAGAGAGAGAGAGAGAGAGAGAGAGAGAGAGAGAGAGAGAGAGGAACTCCAGATGGAGTTTGGTGTGCGTCGGGAGTAGACACACTGTGGACCGGCTGCCTGGATGAACTCGACCTGCTCGTCATGGGGGACGGTGGCGCGTCCTGGCCGGTGAGTCTCCAGAATGGCACCGGTGCGTCGGACTACTCCTCCTCCTCATCCTCCTCATCCTCATCCTCCTCATCCTCCTCCTCATCCTCAGTGTCCGAGCAGTGGATGGTGGGGATGAGCGTATTGATGACTCTGATCGTCCTGGGCATCGTGTTCGGCAACATCCTGGTCATAGTGGCCATCGCCAAGACGCAGCGTCTGCAGACCCTCACCAATGTCTTCATCGTGTCTCTGGCCAGTGCGGACCTCATCATGGGGCTGCTGGTGGTGCCTTTCGGTGCCGCACTGGAGGTACGAGGCTCTTGGATGTACGGCAGCTTTTTCTGCGAGTTCTGGATCTCCGTGGACGTCCTGTGCGTCACGGCCAGCATCGAGACCCTGTGCGTAATCGCCATAGACAGGTACGTGGCCATCACGTCTCCTTTCCGCTACCAAAGCTTGCTGACCAAAGCCCGAGCCAAAACGGTGGTGTGCGTCGTGTGGGCCATCTCCGCACTGGTGTCCTTCCTCCCCATCCTCATGCACTGGTCCCGGGACAGCGTGGACACCGCCTGCTACAACGACCCAGAGTGTTGCGATTTTGTCACCAACAGAGCATATGCCATCTCCTCCTCCATCATCTCCTTCTACATCCCTCTGCTGGTGATGCTATTCGTTTACGCACGGGTGTACAGAGAGGCCAAAAAGCAGCTGAGGAAGATCGACAAGTGCGAGGGCAGGTTTCACAACACCTTCACCGGATTGACCTCTAAGGTCAAGAAGAGGCCGTCCAAGATCCTGGCTCTCCGGGAGCAGAAGGCTCTGAAGACGCTGGGGATCATCATGGGGACGTTCACTCTGTGCTGGCTGCCTTTCTTTATAGTCAACGTGGTGCGGGTGTTTAGTGCAGAGGTGGTGGACAAGAACCTGTTCGTGTTCCTGAACTGGCTTGGGTACGTGAACTCTGCCTTCAACCCCATCATCTACTGCCGGAGCCCGGACTTCAGGAAGGCTTTCAAGAGGCTGCTGCTGTGCTGCCCGAGGCAAGCCGACCGCAGGCTGCACATCAGCTCCTGCGACCTGTCCAGGTACTCCGGCGGGTTCGTGTCGGCTCTGGAGCCCGGCACGCTGGGGCTGTGGTCGGATTGCGCAGTTGTGTTGGACAACAGCGACAGCAGCCTGGTGACGACCGCAAAGCTGTCGCACTCTGAATCACAGCTGTGAAGGTGGATTACAGTCTGGAGAAGGATGGTGACAACAGACTACTCCTTGTTGGGGTAGGGGGGTGAAAGGTGTGCGTAATAGCAGCACCCTAAGAATCATAGAAGTCAAAAGGTCAGGCCAAATCACCTGTATTGTATTTAAAAGCCATATTTAAAAATAACAAAAAAAGGGAGCAGGGCCAATGTTCTTTCCAAATCTCACACAGCAGTTCAGTGATTAAGATTATCCAATATGAAAATAATAACCCTAATATTTAAGTCGATCCAATAAAGCATAATCGGTGCTGCATTTCCCATCTAAACAGGATTTAGTGAATTGTCACTCCTTTCAAAGCGTACACGTTTTAATCCTGATGTGTTTTTTTTATCATCAGGTGTTTAGTGTACATTGATGCAGATCATTTTTTAAAGAGCAGTGGGTGCCTTTAAATTAACCCTGGGTTCTCCATAGGTGAAAATGTATTCTTATAAGCTGATTGTTATTTAAACAGAGGGGACATGAGCGAGGCATGTGTCGGAGTTACTGTACTAGAGTCATGTCGTGCTCACGATGTGTTTTTACCTCACAGCTATCGGCAAGTGCAATTTGTACAACAGGTATTTGTTTATATTAAACATTGATGTAACATATGTATTTATTCCGCGCTGTCTTTTACAACTCAACAAGTGGATGTGGGACTGATTCCCACACCCTTTGTACATATTGTATTATGGTGTTACAGTACTGATGTGAGGATTTTTGAGCCTCTCTCTTTGTCTTTCTCATTTAAGCTTAACATGCTATTGTGAGGTGGCGTGTTGACTCCTGTGAAATAAAAGGACGTTTCATTGTTAATTACTGTTTGAGCTTTATTTGGAATGTCACTCTATTGGTGGACTAGAACCTGATTGGCCTCGTTGGAGAGATGAGCCATGGGAATCAGATTTTAAAACAATGGATTTTATACACATTCAGGCACAGTGGGTTAATGTGGTTATGCATTAAGTGTTAACATGTTTACTTTATTCAAAACTGTGCCCTGATCAAGGTTTATACAGCTCAATGCAACACAGGCATTGGAGTTTAAAATCAAACACTGAAACAATTATTTATATCAATTAAAATGTTAAAGCATTGTTGCTAATTCACATTCAAATGTACATTGTACTATTAGAAGAATTAATTGGTGTTACTGTAAACTGCATTTTACCCGGTTTAATTTGTTTTTACACAACCTAAAGAATTGTGTGATTTTTAACACTATTTAAAACTTGAAAGATGTACTCTGGCGATCCAGTATTGCACTTCCATAAATTTAGGGGACTCATAAGATAAGTGTTATATTAAATAAATAAAAAAAGATCCAAATGTGTGCAGCGGGGCAAATAGCCTGACTAATAGTCCCTGGAATGGGTTGTTCCTAAAGAACACTAACTCCTACATTCACTAATGCATCTCAAAGGCATCAGACCCTGCCTGCCTCCTGAGTCCCACTTCTCAGGTCTGTATCACAGATTTTCTGTAAATAACCCTAATTATGTAATAGTGATGTCATCAGAGGTGATTTGTCAGAGATTCCTATACAACCCCAAAAAACATCATTTAACTGGTTTCACAGATTAAACAGTACAGTAGGTTTGGAACTGGAACATTTTTATATGAATATTTGTCAAATAGGCCCGAATGTTTTCTTAAAAACTCACACCCGCATACAGTCTCATGCTTGAGCCCCTTGAGTGTGCTGTTAGATTGTTCATGGAGAAAATGTTTTTTAACATTGCAGCTGATATGATGTGACCCCAAGACAGATTTCCAGTTCTTTCATTAGGGAATGTTAATTAGCCCTGAAACTGTACGTCTTAAAAACACACAAGCATGACATGCTCAGCTAATGGGGCTCTCCCAGAAGGGCAGAGTCGTACATTTAAATTAGACCAGTAAAAAACTCAATGAGACTAAACTCAGCTGCTTTGGCCAATGAAAGTCGTTTAGATATGATTGGCTTGACTAATACATGTGAATGAGACCCAGCTTTTAGAAAAACATAATAACAGCAGTGCAGACATTATCTTTGATGGCCTACTGGCAAAGACCCACTTCATTATTAAGCATTCGTTTGTTTGGCAGGAAGTTTGTGTTTGGGCAGATTAGCAGTGGGCTCACAGATGGAGGAGCTAATCAGCAGCTTTAAGAGTAATTGTTCCAAATTGCATGTGAATCAGTGGGCATTTTGGCCGCTCAAGTCAAAGTACATTAACTGATATCACAGTGACCTCCGCGGTATCAGAGGTCACTGTTGGTAAACACAGAGTCATCGCTAAATAACATTCTTATACCTAATCAACTATATTCAATTTGACGATATTCAAAATATTGAATATGTATTTATTGTCTGTGGATGCAGAAATGTTGCAGAATACACTTATTTGTTTTTGCCTAGAATTAGGTAAGATTAATACTCATTTCCTCATCTAACTCTCGGCAAGACAGCGAATAAAAGCATTTCCCAAAATATGAAACTGTTCCTTTAAATACATTGTATATTCTGCTGGTCAAACTCTGCCAAATATACATTCATTGTTGCTGGACCATTGGGATATTTTACAAGACCCGGTGCAACTCAAGCTGCAATCATTCCCGCTGAAATTTTCACATTCCCAGCCGTTAATGCACCCATAATCTAATTCAAACACGGTTTCACAGCAGAATGAAGTCCGACATTTTCCTCGACCTCCCAAATCACCACATCCACACTGCGCCGAGACTTTAAAGAAGCTCTTTCAGATCCCCTCAGGCAACAGGTGCGAGGTTTCATTCAGTTATTAGATGGACTCAACCTCCTGTCGTCCAGATTATGAATATTGTCTCTGCCAACCGTCGCCTACTGCCATCTGACCATAGCAAACATCATAATCATCAAAGAGAATGTAAAAAAATGAAGACTATGACACTTCTTTGTGAATTGGTAATAATCTCCTTTCCCCAAGGCTACTCAAATTAATGCAGAGACACTCATGCTTCAAACATATTTTTAAATAGACAACTCTTTAAATAAAAAATTGCATTACTCAAATACTATGTACAAAAACAATACTGTAAATCAAAGTTAGTTAAAGAGGACTTACATAGCATGTGCCACTGGTCGAGCTCCTGTGGGGCCCAAACAAAAGAGAACAGAGATGAGCGATTCTGCTAATTGCAGCAGAGATAAAAACATGATTTTGTTAAATGCTCTGTCATTTTCATCAGGAGGAGGTTGGAGGGGAGGTTGTTCCAAGGTTCGAAGTAAGAAAGACATTGATTACTGAAAAACAGAAATGTCAGCACCTGGATATTATTATTGCTGATTTCTAATGTTTATGACCTTATCACATCCCAACTGATTTGCTAAATATATGCAACATGAGCTCAAAAGTGCACCGTTTTGCACAGCTTTTCAATGAGTTCAAGTCCCTTGTTTGTTGACATCAAAAGTAATTGAAGTATACTTGTATGTATGTATGTATGTATGTATGTATGTATGTATATATATATATATATATATATATATATATATATATATATATATATATATACAGTACCAGTCAAAAGTTTGGACACACCTTCTCATTACTACTTTGAAGAATCTAAAATATAAAACATATTCTGGTTTGTTGAGCATTTGTTTGTTTACCACATAATTCCATAAGTGTTCCTTCATAGTTTGGATGTCTTCAATATTAATCTACAATGTAGAAAATAAAAAAAAAAAAAAAATAAATAAAGAAAAACCATTGAATGAGAAGGTGTGTCCAAACTTTTGACTAGTACTGTATATATATATATATATATATATATATATATATATATATATATATATATATATATAACTCAAACCCAAGTGATGGTATGAGTGGCCAATTTGAGATAACTTTTGTTAGTAGGAAGAACAATTTCTTATTTATGAATGTAGCTAAATGACAAGCATGGACTTGTGGAGACTCAGCAGCTGGCACACAAATATGATGCCAATCATTGATAAAACTGAACTTCCATTGGCTAATAAATGCCTTGTAACCCTGTAAGATAAATCCTGCTGCGATTGTCGAGATGCAGGGCCAAAAGCAGGTGCTACGCTTCATGTGTCCATCTGTTTGGATTCCCATGTGAACTTGGCGCTCAGCGGTCTCCATCTGCCGTGCTTTGGCTTGCTTTGACTGTTGCTCATGTAGCATAAAGATCGGGGCAAATATGGACAGTCGGATTCAGTATTTGTGTTCATCTTTTATGATGTAAATGAATGTTTCACTTAAAGGAGTATAAACTATGAAACTGAGCCATCATGACTTACTAACTCCTTTAAAAAACATTTGCAATGGATGTAACAAAGTAGACAAAAGCATTTTCTCATTGGCTCACTGGTTTTTAACTCCAAATTCGATACGTTTGGCTCAGTCAGAACATAGAAGCATTGTGGCTGCAGAAACCTACTCTGACTTTCTTTCTTAATTGTACCTGGGGGTGCCACCGTCAAGGGTCTTGACCTTTAAAACAAGCTGATGATTCAGCGTCTGATGGTCCAGGAGTCATTCTTGAAACCTTGAGATTATGTGTAGCAGAAATGGTTCATTAATAGAATAGTTTGACATTTCTTTGTGAGAGTCAAATGAACAGGTACCACTCACATATTTGCGTGTTAAGATACAGCTAGCCTGGCTCTGCTCAAAGGCAACTAAATCCTCCTACTGTACCAGCAAATACAAATCTCACTAATGAATGTTGGTTATTTTTTAACCTTTGGACAGAGCCAGACTAGCTATTTCCCAATGTTTTCAGTCTTTATGCTAAGCTTATATCTCACCACCATAATAATACATGCAAGCGTTTTGAGACACAGATGTTAGCAGTTTGGTCTCTTTGCATCCTTCTGAATGCCTCTTTCTTTTACATAATAATGTTTACAGCACTAGCTGGATTTTAACAATGACATTGAGGTATAAGAAGTTGACTTGCACACACACGATAAGGGATTCACAGTGTGTTCAAAGCCCTCCCGAGAGGCCCAGGAGTCCAAAACCGGGAGCAGTGCCCTTTTGCAGCCACACCAACTGACATTTGACATCTAACAGTAAAGGCACACTGTGTGGAAAACATGGCAGCGGTGCATTATGTACCCTGTACGTTCAGACTGGGCCGTCCAGGAGCACAGAGCAAAGGTATACAACATGTGTGGTGCAAGATACAAGTTTGGAAGCATTTCAATTACATCTTGATGAGCCGGCGGCTAATGGCTAACGTTGCTAGCAGCTCTAACAGAGTAAATTATGGCAAATGTGACGACAGTGTTCACCTGATGGGGAAACGGATGCTATGCTTTTGCAGAAACACTGTCGGCCATGACAGCGTTTTCAGCTGTAACCGTCGTGTATTAGAGCAATGCAAAGCAGCGGTTGCGTACTAGCCAGTGAGGCTACCATGTGGGGCGAGCTCACCTGCACAAACATTACATTACATTACATAACATTACAGTCATTTAGCAGACGCTTTTATCCAAAGCGACTTACAGGAAGTGTATTCAACATAGGTATTCAAGAGAACTACTAGTCACCAGAAGTCATAAGTGCATCTCCTTTCTTAAACAAGCATCTTAAAGCATAAACCAGAGCAAAAGTATAGTGCAGAGGCAAAATACTACGAAAACAATAATTGCAACAGACTAATACGAATATAATGAGTGCTACAAACTACTACGAATACAATAAGTGCAACAACTAATACGAATACAATAAGTGCTACGAGGAAGGCTCAGGGTAGTACTTCTTGAAGAGGTGAGTTTTCAGCCTGCGCCGAAAGATGGGCAGCGACTCTGCTGTCCTGACGTCGGTGGGGAGTTCATTGCAAACATGCAATTAAAGCGCGTGCAGACAGCCCGCTACTTTAACAACGCAAGGAGAGGCCCAGATAACAACACACACAGAGAGAGAGAGGGCGACTTCATTCTCTGTCCAGGTAGACGTCACTCCTTTATAACTTTACAGAGCCAATAGTTGTTTACTATTTTAATAATGTCCAGAATGTTAAACACAGCTCATTTACAGTATTAAAAATAAAAGTGCTCATTCTGTAAAAAAAATAATAAAAGAATTCCCCTGTAACTGTATATGTTATTGTATATAATATTATAGATTTTTTTTTTTAGGGATGCATCAATTCTTAACTAGCATTTTCCTTTAGTAGATGATCAAAGTGGAGTTAGTTCTAACTACATTATATACAGTTAGGTAGTTTAGTCCAATGTGTTTTAACATAGCGGTCAGGTTCCCTCCAAAAGGACACATGGTAAATATGAGGGATCATTAAAATTATTGGGAGAGGACATAAAGTTTTGTTAAACAATTCTTTACATTTTCCTTTTTAATGGACATTTCTCTTAACCTTGATTATTTTGGAATGGGGATATAGAAACAGCTTTTATGGAAGGGCTCACAAGCTAAAATCTTATTTTCTGTCACATCTTAACCTGAATAATAACTGTATAAAGATACAGTCAGTAAATAAATGTATTTGTGTAAAAAAAAAAGAAATATTTCCCACTGAAATGTAGAGGAATAGAAGTACAAAATACCATTAAATGGAAATACTGAAGTAAAGCACAGTACTAGAACAAATAAACTTGGTTACTTTCCACCACTGCAGAGCAATGAAACTTAACAGCAGCTTGTTTAAAGGCCTTCATCGCTCTCAAGGCCGAGCTGCTACCATTCCTGCTGACTCTTGTGCTAAGCACTGATCCGAGCCTTAGACTCTACTCTCGTCTGCCCCCTGCATGAAGATATAGTGAGTTCTGGTTTAAACATGAAACAAAAAACATTTCATTCATAAATCCATTCACTAAATTTACCCTGCCTAAACCTGCAGCACATTTCATTAATCACAAATTTGAATTAACATGTCAGAAAATCAGTTTGTTACAGACCTGCTGGAGAAAATGACCCCCCTCTCGATTTCCATCTTAGAGGTTGAAGTGAAGCGTCAGAAGAGGCCGAGCAGGAGAGTGGCATACAATCAAAGCATTACTGAGACGTTCTACACTCATGAGTGCTGATTTTTCTAATGGTATCTAATGACAGACTAGACGGATACATGAATATTCCCAATTTAAACGGTCTATTTTTGTACACAGAATGACAAAACACTGAAGTTAAAAGACAAGTGGACTTCAATTATACTCATTATAGAGACCCATTCATATTCAGATCATTTTATCTTAATGTTGCAGCTGTAGCGGTGCCTGTGTTGGGAGGAAATGTAGTAAACAAAAATAGAATGACAAGGACAGGACAGGCTTATTATCGCTGCACCTTGAAAGCTGCTGCTATGGTTGCTGCTGTGTCTTGAGGACACAGGCGATGCTTTCTGAATTCAAGGGTGGTCATCTAAGCTGATAGGAGAATCCTTTGTCGCCGGGCTAAAAATAGCCCGACAGTAACCATTGGTCTGAATTGGATATTTGAACCTGCCGTGTGCGGCTTCGCCTGAGGTGAAAATGGGAAACATCACCCATACGTGACGAGAATGTCCAAGGAATCAAATGTCTTATTTTCCTGCTGAACTATTTATTATTTTATGACAGGTGCCATCAGTTGGTCTGTTGGTGGTTTTTTTATTTATTTATTCTGCACTGGTGCATGCGTGGGAAAGAGTAAGCTCATGCATGATGTTCAATTTTGATGTGTGTGCAGATTGACAGGGTGACTAAGGATATTGTTCAACCAAACTATGACTTTGCTCCAAAAGACAAGATATGGAGACAGCACAAAATTCTCCATGTGAACTAAAGCTGTAACGCAAAGAATAAAAACATTGAAAGTAGTACTCCACCAAATTAACATTGCACAACAATCACATTGTTTTTTTCCCCCCATTCATTCTTCTTCCTTGTCAAAACCTGGTGCCTACATTACCCACAATGAGGATGGAATAACTCCACAGAAACAAATTCATTTTCAAACAGCCACTAAAAGCTTCATGCACACATTTCTTCCCAGTAGTACTTCTCATGACATTCTCTAATTAACTAGTTCCAGCTTCCCAAATGTGAGAATTTGCATTTTTTTTTATTTGTCTTATGCAATATGACAAATGAATATCGCTGGGTTTCGGTCTGTTGGTCAAACAAAATAAGCAATTTAAAACCAGACCTTGCGCTTCAGGAAAATGTGATAGGCATTTTCACTATTTTCTAAAATTCTGTATAGAACAATAAACAATTTGTAGATAATTAACAATGACAAACCATTAACTGCAACCCTAATATAAACCGTTACTTCTGAATGGATGTTTTAATTCTTCTAACTCCATTTCCCTTGATAAACTAGGTCAGCTACACAAGAATGATTGCCTTCATTGACACTAAAATTCGCCCTCGACTTGTTTTGCATATTGGGAGTATTCCCATACAGTATGGTTTTAAATCATCGGAGAGGCTGCCTGCTTTGACTGACAGTGGTGCAGTGGTGTGCGTGACCTCCAGCACGGCTGACACAGCTGCTTTTGAAGTGGGACCTACAGTTGCATGCCTCATAGAGTCAGAGTGTGAGAGGTTATCTCTGGTCCGACCCTATAATACACTTCATTCCGCTGTAACTCAAAAACACACAAAGCAGAACAGCAGATGTTCGTGTCATGTCCACCTTAGTCTTAAGGCAAAAACAAAGCAAAAACATGAAATATGAGACACCGTGGGACATTCAAGAGAAAGCAAGGACTCATCTCTTTTTATTCCCTGGAAACACCATATATACAAACATAATCCAGAATCAGTTTTTTTTTTTTTTTAAAAACGTCTCATAATCCTTTTACAGAATGACATATTTACAAATGTATAATATAATCACAGTTTGAATATTCCACTAAACAGGGCGGGGGAAATCATTGCACAGCAGGAGGGAAAATGACAAACTTCCAATTTAAATCTCACATTTTGACACACCTCACACGTCCCTTTTAACACAAACACACTAAACTCCATTTCATCATATCCTTATAGTGAAATATGAATCATTTATTCACACAATGCTGCAGCATGGCTTCGTTTCAAGGTTGTGGAAATGTGTGAAATCTTGGATCAGCATGATCAGGACAGGAGACACGCTGTGACCCACACAGAAGAAGCGTATTAGCATGCCTCTGAGAATTATGAGGAATTAATTAAGATATCCTATGCAATGATTTGCATATGTTGTATTTTACGTCTGTCCCAGAAACGGACTGTAAAGCAACAACACAAACAACTATGATTTTTCACCTATTCAGCAGCAAGCAGCTCATTTTTGCATTGTTTAATATGCAAATTATCCAGATTCCTTTAGTTTTGAAATAATCATCTGCCTTGGTAGAAACAGAAACCCTTAATGTTAAGTGATAAAAGTGCAACCTCTCTAAACCTTTTGGAGGTTAAAAGGTTACTAAGTTTCAATAGAGGAGAATCAAGATGGATCTCCAGGTGTGCCGTCATGCTGATCCCACCTTGCAAAGAAATCTTTTATTGATTAAATAAATGCAGATGTACATCAAACGCCGAGCAAGGCATTAAGAACTCTATGACTTCAATCAAGGAAACTCTCATCTCTATTCACAAAGTGGGCCATTTCAACATAGCCTCAGGGTGTATTGGGAGGGGATCAACCTGTCATCATTCATGACCCATAAAAGCCTGTTTTCTGATTTGGGAAATAAAGAGATAGATGCTTATGCTTTGTGAAAGCTTCTGCAATCAGATCAAATAAAGACCAAGGAAACTTTAGCATTGTTGAATAAAGCTAGTTGCCTACTTCATATCCTTCATACTATATGCACTGTAGACTGAACATCTGTGAATGAGAGCCAGAAGCTGCAGGTGTTTGTGTGGCTGACAGACTCTGTTCTTAATGCAAATAACTAAATGCACCAGTGCTCCTTCGAGATGACACAGAACTTCATCGACAATCTAGTGAAATCCTATAAGCTCTGACAGCTGAAGCATTCACACAAGGTGTAAACACAAAAGCTTGAGAGGTTATAAAAAAAAAAAGCACACATGCAGCCACGTACGCAGCCTCACACGCACAAACGTTGGACACAAAATATTCCTGCACAGTCGCGTGTCGCACGTACACAAGCAAAAAAAAAAAAAAAAAAAACAGACATATTAAACAGTATACTGGCGCACAAACATTCAGAACAAAACAAAAAGACAAGATGGAAATAAAAACAAAAAAGAAATCACTGAAAGGAACGGCATTGCACTTTGTCCCTGGATATATTTCTGTAGGTTCCATCGTCTTTCCTGAGCTACAGCTACAGATCTCCAGTCTTTCTTTCTTCTATAATTGATTTACTTCAACGGACTCAGTGACACTAGAAAAAGAAAGAGAAGCGTGATAGGATGACCGGAACATTTGAGTCTTTTTCCTCTCACCGGATCATATTGTGCACACGGTGCAAAGAAAGCTTCTACAGAGCGGTTAGCATCTCTGTGTCCAGGGTTTGATATCAGGAATGCCAATGATGCTCACAAACCACTTTTTAAAAGGAGGCTGAAACAAACAGCTTTAGATGCTCCTGTCTGATTAAGAGTAATCGTTGCCAGTTGCTACTAATCAAACAGATTAGTGAAGGAAAGGCAAAAATATTCTAGGGATTCATTATTTTAAATTAAAAGCAAAGGAAAACGTAAAGAAAGCGTTAGGTGAATATGCATGATAAAAAAATAAAAATGGATAAACAGACAAATAAAACTTAAATGTTAAGCCAAGAAACTATGAAAATAAAAGAAAGAAAAAAAGAAATCACATTCAAAATGGCCAAACTCAAGACCAGCTCTACATTTCAACCGTAACATGATATTATATTTTGTCATAGATTTTTTCTTACACAGCTCAACATTAGGATACTTCTACGCTGATGGCATAGTGCTGTTGGCTGCATTAAACATTGCAAAGAAAGCAGTCTGCTTCCATCAGTCTAGCACCGGCGTCACACAGATGTTTGGGTCTGCTGATGCGAGGCACCTCGCTTCACCAGCTCGGGATGTAAGTGCTGTGCGGCGCAAAAGTTGCTGAAAAATGCCCATGTGGCACACAAGATCCCCAACTAGCCCAGGCTGTTTTTTTTTTTTCTTCACTTTTACTTCTTGGAGTGCTGTTTTGTCAAGCTGAAGAAGCAGCTTTTCAAAAATACATTTGGCTTATTTATTGGGCAGACGAACATCCGGATACAAGCAGAGAGCATGCTGGGCGGCGATAATCTTGTTTCAGTTTACTAACTGGACTGCGGACAAGAGCTGTGAGGGAACAAATGTCTTTTTTTATAGGAGAAATTACTGAACAAATCAGTGTTTGTCATTTTTTAACTTCTTCCCTGGTAGACTTTGCTATACATTCATAATTATGGCATCAATTAGTTTACAGGACAGTTAGACTTTCAAGCTTGAAGCAACTGGCCTGAAGAGTTTTTTTTTTTCTTGGCAAGGCTCAGAGGAGACGGACGTTAGCCAGAGGAAGATCTGTTGTGTTGGCGGAAGGTGGTACAATGTGGATGGAATAACAACAGTTCAAGTAAGTTCAGACACGTTCTCCAAACGGACAGAGTTCAAGAGGTCTGAGGTGCTACTGGCTCTTACGACATTCCATTTGCTCCTTCGTGTGTTGGGGGAATGACCGTGTGTGCACATCTTACATTTTCCTGTCCCTTCAAAGATGCTTGGTTGGAGGTTCCTTAAGTAGATATTGGTCCTTTATTTCTTCTTTCCCGGTTTTGTCACTTCCTCCTTACTCCATCCTCAGGATCTCTCTGCTGTTTTATGAGCCTCTCGATCTCGGACCCCAGAGTCTGCAGATTCTCCTGTGAAAGAGGGTGAAAGCTTTTAGACTCAAATACATAAAGAGGCTGGTGTGCTGTGGCTGTTTATCAAAAATAACAGAGGGAGAAACATGTAAAATACTTTCCTCGAGCATTTTTGCCATTTATTTCTATGCGGGAAATATTTTGGGACGAAAGCATAATCACAAGAACAAAAATGGTGTTCGAAAGTGTGATTGTGGAATGTACATAAAGCCTGTATTGCACACCGACTGCGGAAATTAGCATATTATATGGAATGGAAATGGAATGTCAGAACAGGGTGCCAGTGTCACGGCGCTACATTCTCTTGTACGTACAGTGTACATCTGGCTACAACATCTCTTCAGACAGCCAAGAGCTGAGAGATGGAATGGATTCATTCATTTCATACTAACACGTCAGATAATTGGTTCAGTTGAAATCCTAATTCAAATACATGAATGAAGACCCTCAGGTGCAGAAGCTGGACAAAGCTCCCATATGCAATGGCTGAATGAGGATGAATACTGTGAATCTAGGCTTAAATAAACTATTCCGATCATGAACTAGTAAGAAGGAGAAACACGTCTCAGTTACACTGGGGCACAGTTTCATATCTTAGCAATACGCATCAATAATGCAGGTTCTGAATTAGACCACGATTTCCAACATGTCATCTCTATAAAAACGGAGATAGTTGAGAGGCAACATGACGAGCACACTGTGCTGACAGGACTTCCAGGCTGTCAAATGAAACAGAAAGTCACATACAGACAGTGTGATACATGATATATGATACATGATATATGATATATGATATATGGCTGACTTTAAAGGTTTGAGAAATACGACCCAAATGTCAGGCGACCTCACTGGACAAAAGGTAGCAGCTAGCTTGACATTCCCGTTTATCCAGCCCAACACTTTTATATTGTTAGTACTGTTGTCATTTAAGTTAAGCTGTTGAGACATATTTTTATAAATTTTTTCTATTTTAAATGTGCCATTTCTGTCTAATTTATATCAGCAAAACAAGTCCCTTTTATGAAACTTGACGGTCTAATGATTCTTTCCGCTCTTTGTGACCTAAATCATCAAAAAATATACAAATATATTTGAAATTATTTTTCAAATGAATTTCTCTGACTAGCATTCAAGCAATGCTATAAATTATTCGAACCCTGTAGAGCAGAAACAACGAAAAACAAGCGATGTGTATGATGAAAACATAACGTTTTAAGGAACTTAAGCATAGCCACTGCCTCATCACGGGGCTTGGTTGGCTGTGACACCCGGGCCTAAGAAATAAACCCGTATCAGTATTCTGCATCAGCAGTTCCTACAGAGGAGGCATCCAGGGATTCTGCAGTCTTCTGGGCTGGTGTAGGTGTGAAGACTTAAAAAGGGAATTGAGCTAATTTTTCATTATCTAAATCTCACTGCGAAGAAAAATTCTGTAGGCATAAGCTCGGGACACTAATAAGTTATAAATACCCAATTACAGTAAGGCATCAAATTCTCAGTTTATTTCGGATACATGCATGGAAATCGCTTACTGACTTAAAACACATTTTTATGAAGGCACTGATGGGCAAAAACACTTTCTGTGCAATGAGAGCCCATACATTGAACTGCTAATGCTATAGTGAGAGCCATATGAATGAATAATGAAATACTACATGGTGGTACATGGTGTTTCTTTGAATTTATTGTTACACACCAAACAGTGAATCAACAACCTGACGGAAACACTAAACCTTCTGTATTATGATTTATTTATTTTTAATTTTTTTTTTAAATGGTGAAGGCAGCCCTGCATTCTTCAATAGTCAAGGTGGAGACATTGACACAGCTAATAACTCAGGTCATCTAAGCTTAAACAATTAATCACTCACTGAAAATGAAATGGGTCTCTGGGAAACTACACACAATGTCAATACTGCTGGTGTGTTTACAATTGTTATTTATAGTGCAATACTAATGGAGAATGATGCCTGCTGGGGGGAGAACTTACCTTCAGAGTAATGTTCTTCAGCAGTGTGTCCTCCAACACAGCCTGCAGCTTCCTGTTGATCTCCAGCGACAGGTCCAGGGTCAGCCCGCTGTCCGCCGGGTGGGAGCTGTAAAGCGAAGCCATGATGCCTCCCCGCCGGCTCAGATGGGCTTTGTTAATGTCCGACGCCTCTGATGAGAGGGCCCCTGTCTCCTCTCTTAGCACATAGCTCTGAATAATTCTGTCGGGAGGAAGGGGAGGAGAGGAGTCAAACTGTGTGCTTCAAAAGGAGAGGGGGGGGGGAACGAAGTGAGCGCGTGGCATCGGCTGCAGACTGTTGAGCAAGGAAATTGAAAAAGTGGGATTTATAGGTGGGGAGCATGAAGAGCTCCTACAGTGCAATAAAACCGTTTCCAGCAGCAAAAGCAGCAGACGTTTCTAGAATAGTCATTTCGGTGGGATGGCGTGTTGAACTTGTGCACGGGATAAATTCAGTCATAGTAAGAAAGATAATTCTTGTGCCAGTCAGAATAGGAAAGGTAATGGAAAGGGCAGCATTTGTAGGGGCTGCAAGGATTCAATTAATCAACTACATCGTCTGTGCGAGCGTCTGAGAAAGTAAGATTAATCTTCATGTACATGGAACATTTTCAGCTCTGTAACAATATATAGTGTAAAGCCATGTTTGTGTCAGCCAGAGGGAGAGAAGAGAATTCAGGTTTGTGTCAGAGAGAGAGAGAAGTCATTAGCTTAACAGCTCTAAACTTCTTGTTGTCCAATTTCACCAGCACAGCCAGAGAGCAATGACAAGCCAGTGTGTTTCTATTAGGAGGAAAAAAACCAAAAAACAAAACGGAGAGAGAGAGACGCAATTGTGACTGAAATTCATTACTGCGTCCTACATTATTATCTTTTTTTCTGAATATGCGACACAAGAGAAGGGAAGATAACACAAAGCAATATTCAAGATAATGGAGATGGTTAAGGAAATTACCGTTTGAAGCTCATTCATAAAATTTCTTCTGTGTATGTCTACTGCCATGAGATTGAGGATGATGAGGCTAGGCTCCAGGTATCAAAAATAAATTAAACACGTACAGGGCTGGAACGGAAAAAGCTTTTATGATCGTGTACTGTATTCTTATTTTTCCTCTTTAAGACTTGGAGTGTGGGCAGGTGAAGAGGATCGGGTAATGCCCTACAGAAAAGGTCAACAACCTCCTGTATATCTCTTCAAATGGGCCAGAAATCAATATTTTAAATCGGCTCTCAACCCAGCCGTATATCTGAAAACAACAATATTCAGCCCCATACTGGCATTGTTTAGTTCAAATGCAGGGTGTGTCTGAGATTGATTTTTTTTTTTGAAGGTGGGTAACAGCAGGATGAGCAAAGGGACGTTCCTGACGTCGGTGAGTCTTCAATGAGAGGTCTGCCTGTAGAGCTGAAAGGTTTTTATGAAAGGAATTCTCAAGAAGATAGCTAGAGAGTAGATTCATTGGAGGTAAATACCTAAATGTTTCTAATACTACTACTACTACTACTACTACTACTACTACTACTACTACTACTGATCATGACCTAGCTTTCATAAATTACAACATAAATGCCACAAATGAAAATGAATGGAAAACTGCATGTGTACTACATCCTTAAGGATATCCCCTTTCTAAGCTGTGATGGCCTTGATTCTTTATGTGTCGATTAGAACTGCTGTGGGCCGTTAAACTATATTAAGGTCTTCAAAAAGTCAGTATTTTCAACTTACTTTAAGAGTTCTCTTTAAATGTTAAGCACCAATAGTTTAAATGGGATAGTCGTTCACTGTGGACCAAGTACATTTTTAAAAAGTCTGCTGTTAAACTATTCCTGTTAAAGAAAGGCAGAGCTCTTGGAAAGGGTGAAAGCATGCCAGGGACTTCTGTTTGAGAGATTCAGAATATGCCATGCATTAATAGTAGTGTCCAATACAAAGAAAAACAGCTGAAGCAGCAGACTGGGACACATGGGTCTCAAACCTCATTGAAATGGTAAAGCATTCATTCATGTGCTTTATGTCTTGGTATTGTAGTCTGTTGATGTCAAACCCATATGTATGCACTACACAAACCCTCAAACTGTATGTTACAGTGTATGCATTACACACTAACAAAACAAAGATGTCTATGGTGCAAAAAAAACCCAACAGAAACGCTACAGTAGCCATGGAAGCACTACAAGAAAAGCCACCATCATAAATCACACACACACACACACACACACACACACACACACACACACACACACACACACACACACACACACACACACACACACACACACACACACACACACACACACACACACACACACACACACACACACACACACACACACACACACACACACACACACAATGAGACTTACCTCTGACTAGAGTTGCAAGGGTCCATATTTGGACCCCAGTTCCATCACGACAGTGTTTAGTAAAAACAAAAAAAGTGACAGAAATGAAAGATGTGGCCACATGGTGCGCTGAATGGCATGCAAAGGTCGGCCGGGTTGTGAGCAAGACAATGATTTATTTTTATGTGAGTAGTATGACCTTTTTGTTCCAGCTGAGAGTGTGTAAGCAATGAGGGCGGCAAGTCAAGCATGCATAAAGTGATTCTGGTTACAGCACAGCTCTTGGATATCTTGTGTCGGACCACATCACACTAAAAAGGCCAGTTCTTAAAGTGACTAAAAAAAAAAAAAATTTGTACCAAAAATGTTGCGAGACAAAAAGAGAAAATGTAGGGAAAGAGAGATACGCCAGTGGTTGTTTGTATGTTTTATCGTTATCTTATTGAGAACTTCTCAGGCTTTAAAAAAATAATAATTGAAATGATATTATTAGTTTCAGGCTGAAGGCCATTTGCTGCAACACTTACGACCGTACTTGCTTAATTAATGTAGATGATCACGATTAAGTCGAAATGTACCCTCTGTATTATTTACAACAACAACAACAACAAAAAATAATCAAAGGCACTGGTTTACATAGCAACCAAAATCAAAAGCATC
The DNA here is from genome assembly GCF_027596085.1 of Anoplopoma fimbria. Classification (NCBI taxonomy): domain Eukaryota; kingdom Metazoa; phylum Chordata; class Actinopteri; order Perciformes; family Anoplopomatidae; genus Anoplopoma; species Anoplopoma fimbria. Next base: position 14,775,278 of record NC_072453.1, read on the forward strand.
AAGAAACTCTAAGCCTGTTGGAAGAGAGCCAGGAATCCTAGATAATCTTGAAAGGATCCATTGTGTATATTTAAACACATTCAGCCTGTGAGGAGCCATAATAACCAACAACAGAGCATATATTGCTCTGATTTGCCGTTACCATTGATTACAACAAAACAGAACAATAGGGGGTGCTCTCTAAATAAATATCCATCTACATCTCCTGAACAGAAGGCCTCCTCCTGTTCTCATCTGGTTTATAACAGCATCATTTTAATTCACGTCACATGAATGGCCCATTTAGACTTAATAGTCATTATAACCAGGTGTTGGTACTGAAGGAGACACATCATTGCCCATGAAGGATGATGCTGCTATTTCTGCATGTTTTAGCTCATTTTCTCCAAATTGCATATACTATACGAGCATTGTAGCCAATGACCTGTGTTTGAGTTCCTAGCAGCACACAAATATGCCGCCCGTGAAAAATATGGAACGGCTGCATGAAAGGTGAAAAAAAAAAAAAACACCTTAAAAAATTATGTAGTAATAGAGTTACGAAGTTTGAGTATTAACACCAGAAGAATAAAACGATCCTTAAGGTTAAGGCTTGTCTTGTAGCCAGGCCATCGGTTTTAATTTGTTTAACTTAGTGTCCATGAAATCATGTTTTTTTTCCCCCCATCAGTTTGGCACGACTGTCGGCTCCAAATACTGCAATACCCATGAGCCTCAGTCACTGATGTTGTGGGGAAGAGGTAGGGCTGAACCAAAATAAATGTAATTTATGGTGCCGTTAGATTGCTGCGAGACCACCTTGATAATACAGTCTGGTGCGTCCCCTTGTGTGTAGCAAGCAGGAGGCCCAACACTTTTCCGACCACAGTGAAACTGTCGTTTTCGAAAGGCTAAACCAAGATACTTCTCATAGTGAATCAAAGCTTCAGCAAAATGCTTCAACGTTACAGCTGGCAATAAAACACACCATAAAAATCATCCAAAATTGACCCAGAATCCTAACTAATTGAATTAAGCTGCAGATTGTATAATTAGTTTTCTCAACTGCATGGACTACAGCTTTCGCCTGCTGGCTAGCGCAGCACGTAACAGAGTTTTTAGCTGTGTGATTGGATATTTCTTACAGAAATGCATCTTGTAACTTTTACTTCTTGAACCAGGGGTACCCCAAAATATCTGTATGCAAAAGCACTGCAATGATCATACAGCGTGTATGGAGTGGAAGCTTAAATCAAACAGTAGCCTTTCATTCACTATTTGTTCTTCGTCAGAGACCCACTAAGGCTCCACTTCCACATCTACATCTCTTTATTCATCACCTGCTACAGGCTTACAGTTAAAATCAGTTTTCTGCAGGCTGTCCAGGAGGGATAGATACAGAAAGGCAAAAAGGACAAATTCACATCCACATTCTGGAAAGTGCAATACCCCCCTCCGACTTAGAGTTAGAGTTTTTGAAGAGCTAAATTTAGCCCTGTAACCGTGGGATTCGTCCTCAATCTTAACTCTTGAATGTAGGTTGAGGCTAATGGATTCAATACGAGTGTGTAGCTGAGAAAAAAAAATGAGTAGTGGAAGGCTCCAAGTTGAATCAAGTAGGGATGATTGGATATCAATGAGCATTGTTAATATAATCTGGCAACAAGAGCCAACGTGATGCAGAACGTTAATGAACTGTTGGGAGGGATATACACTGCACTCGTTTCACTCAGTAGAGGAAAATGTTTCTATGTTTAAGTGTCTTTGGTTCTAACTACGATACTCTGTTGTGTTGAAATCATATCCACACCCCATAATATCCCGACACTGGTCTACGATCCACTTCAAGGCCTAACCTGCACATACAGCAGTGATGTGAATAAGACAGCGCCAACAACCTTCACGCGGTCTCTTCAGTTAAGATGATGGTTATGAATATGGATGGCACCTCATTAAGGATCCATACTGATGCATCCAACCTCCGTGACTGGTAATAGCTCTGAGTGAAGTCGGTCACGAATCGGTAGTGAGGTGCACGAGTTAGAATCTAAGGATGATAATAAATTGTTTGTATGCATATGCCGTTTGATCAAGGTGAGCTGAAGCAGAGGTAGTATCACCAGGGAGTGAGGCATGGTGTGCCTGAATATTTGGTTTAAGTGAAAAGAATATTCAAATCTAATAAACTCAGTACTCCCATTGGTTAGTATAGCTATCTGCATTATTAACACTAAATGCTTAGAGAGGTGTTTAGCATGTGTAACTAAGAAAATATATATATATCCTGCATTTAGTCCTTGTACTTTTTCCATTTAACACTTCCACACAGCTGCAAGAAAGCTGCTTTCTGACTTCTGATGTTTTCTTCTATTTTCTTTTTATAGTAAACTCATTTGATATAATTTAAGAGCTGCTGGTTGTGGATGTTCTTTTGCATCTATTAAAACAAAACAAAGTACTGAAAAGTTGACAGAATTAAGCCACACTGTATCATTACAGCCCTACTTATCATCAGTATTGTTTGAGGAAAACACACCACCATCCACTGCACCGGTAAAATCTGAACAGCTCGCATTCTCGGGTCAAACTGCTCACAAATAATAATTCAGCATTGTATATAGCAGTTAAAAATAATGTAATAATAATGTTCTCGCCATCTCCCTTTCTCTGCTCTGTGTACCGGTCCATGCCACTCACTTGGTCTTTTTGCGGATCTCCTCCACCAGTTGCTTGATGTGGTCCTCCATGAACTCTATTTTTTCCTGCTTGCGAGCCAGGGCCTTTTGCAGACGGACAATGCGGTCCACCAGCACGGTCTTGTCGACCTCTGGGAAGCTGTCCACGATGACCACTGAGGGACCGGACTGGCTCTCTGGTGACCGCTCTTCAACACCAGTGCTCCCACCATGGCGTACATTCAAGGAGCCTGGGGAATGGAGGGAAGATCATGAAGAACTTGGAAATGTCTTTGGTCATGTTTCAAAAACCTGTGAGCTTGTATTCCTTATAAAAGAAATACTCTTTATATTGCACTTTTAACCACTACCTTCATTTGACGACACCAGAGGAAAAATAAAAACTTTACAGGACAAATATTGGAAAAAACAAAGACTTTTAAGATATTACTTCTGCATGTGTTAAATACTAACCAAATCCAGGAGCAGTACCTGAGGAACTTGAGCGACTGCCCATACTGCTGACATCCCGGTCGCATCCTCCATTCTCAACCTGCTCCAGTCTCTTACGGGCTAAAAAGTAAAGAAAGAGTAAAGAACTTTCAAATGTCTATTAACTAAATTAAGCACTGTATTCTTGGAAAAAGGCACCTGGACAGGGTAGTTTCACACCGACATTTAAAACACACGAAAATAGTGTCAAAAAATCGTCTCATTGCTCGTCTGAACAACATAAATAAATGCACAGTTCAATCATAACAATAAAAAACTAGTGAGCAAATATATATATTTAAAAGGCTATAACAAGAATTATTTGGGATGATCACTTAAGAAATAACTTAATTGATTATGAAAACTGTCAGAATTGGAAGAGTTCTTTTCTGTCGATTAACTTGATTGATTCCTAAACTAATCATTTTAAACGCTAGCCTTGTGTGAGCAAAGAAACAATAATGTGACTTCAAAAACGTACTTTAGCAGAGAAAAAACGAACTGCGTATAAAATCTTGCAATCAAATTATTTGAGGCAGAAGCCCACAAAAAGGCAAGATTAAAGTCAAAGCTAAGCATCACTGCTTGACTGAACTCAGAGCGTTCCTCTGAAGGTGTCTACCTGAATAAAGGCGATGCAGGCTGCTTTTGATGTGTGCAAGCTCAGCAAACCGTTCGTGCATAATAAAAGGCTTAAAATTACCCTTCTGCAGTCAGAGACACTTACTGCAACACTGATGAATGACATCAAGCTCTCCTAATGCCTTTGTGTCTCGTATTGCAAATAAAAAGGGAGAGCTTGTATTAATAAAATAGCTCTTAATTGTGCGCCCTAGAAAGGGATTGTTCAGATTTTGTTAGTGGGTTGTATGAGGTACTTATCCATAGTCGGTGTATTCCCTGAAGTAGGCGGTGGTGGGCACGCCCCCAGTTTGGAGAAGCAGATATAGCAGTATGCCAGCTTGGGAGGCAGCAGTAAAACGTTTCAATCAACAACAATAGGATTTAATTTGGATGCTTTATTTAGAGTATTGTCACTGCTTTACCTTGAAGTCAGGGGGGCTATTAGAATTGGGAACTAAACCTGTTACTGATCCAAGACTCCCTTGACAAAAACAGTAACTTTACCTCACAGAACACAGGAGTTGCTGGTCTATCGCTGCCTCGATCAGTGAGTCCGTTTGTGTTACTGTGGGACTTTTGCGCGTTAAAGAGTGAGTTCGGGTTCACCAAAGTCACAGAAAAACAAACAAACTAACAAATCGAGGCAGCAGCAGACCAGCAACATTGCAGCTTTTTGTCGAAGGAGTCTGTTGGCTTTGAAGAGAGTACTGATTAAAGTTTAATTTCCCTGTCGGAAAGGGCCTTAAGTCAACAAGGTAAAGCGGTAAAAATATTCTAAACAGAGCATACACTTAAACTGGTACTGTTTTTTTTCCAGTGAGCCTTTTTTTGCTTTGCTCCCATGCCGACCACCATCTACTATAGGTATCATACTGACTATGAATAAGTACTTTATATAACCTCAATTCAAAATAACTTCCCTAAACTATCCCTTTAAGGTCACTTTGTGTGTCCCACAGAGAACCAGATGGGGGAAGCTGGCTCCCTCTATTTAGTATAATCCTAGCATGAGAAGAACATTAGCTTTCTATGCACCGCATCTATCTGTACACTCCCATCTCCCTCATTTCTAGTCACCCTGCACTCTCTCCTCTTTATCTGCATGTGTGACCTGACATTAAATCCTGAGTATAGGACGCTCTCTCAGTCTAGACATTATACATTAAAGATACATATCACAGTAAAGTGAAATGAGATGATAAGAAACAGGATACCTATAATTTTCACTTGTGACATATCCTGATATGGTTTCTAGATTCATGAGCAAAGTGGTAATTATGGCAGGGCTGGAAATGACACTACGCTTTTTACAGCTTGAAATTCTATTTTCTATTAAATTTGTCTTTCTCATCTGCCTGCTTTACTTAGATTCAGACACTTTTGAATTGATTCTGTTCGCCTGCAATAACATAACTGGAGTAAGAAAAGTTGATTTTTAAAGTGTAGCATATTTAGTCATGCCACTTTATTTTCTTATCCTATATTTTGTTTCTGTTAAATACAGTGACATCAATTTAGAAGTGATGTTCTGTTTGTAAGTATTGGCTGTCCCTGAATATCAGCCGTGATGCTTCTAAATAGCAAACACATTGCAGTAAAGAATCAGTAGTTGCGTCTCCTTGTACAGTATGGTAGCATACAGTATATGCCTCAAAATCTTCTGTTTGCAGACTCTGGTTGTTGAAGACTGGATACAAAAACTGAGCTATCTTCATTGCTCCAAACTAGTGTGTTTCAACAGAAAACATGCATTAAAATTGTAAAAATGCATCACAGGGTTTTATTGTCAATGCATTGTGACATGCAGCAGTTTACCGCGGATATATACTGCAAGAGTGGTTTCCTAACCTTGTGTTAGTTGTTTTGTGAGGTCTTTGATGTTGGCTGCTTGTTTCCTTTTCTGAGTCACCAGCTCATCCCTCAGCTCTTCAACTCTGGTTTTTAGCTGAGCCACTTCTGTCTGCAATGCTGCCCGCTCCTCCTGCAGGCCCTGCACCTCCTGCTGCCTCAGCACCTCTTCCTGTCTCAGCAGCCATGACTGCGGGAGAAATAGAGACGGGGGGGCTAGATTAGACTAATGATGCAATAACAGACATGACAGAGTGGCAAGATATTGTAACAATGGCTGCTTGTTTTAAAAACAAAATGCACAGCCTAGCAACATGTGACTGAATAGGAAAAAAAAATGTTCTTCTAAATGGCAAAGAAATAGCAGTTCAAGGACATTGCATGTTCTAGGTCAGCTGTGGGCTGCTATGTCCCACTTCCTCCACATAACTCTGTGTGATCCAACTTGCCCGACCTTGTCATCTAGTAGCCGGTTGGTCTCCTCCAGCTTTGCTTGGAGCTCAGTGAAGCTGCTGTTGAGCTGATCCAACTGAAACTGCAGTGAGTTGCTCTCTGACTGGAGCTGGGCGTTCTTGCTGCTCAGCTTCTCAGTGAAGCCCAGTAACTCAGCCTCACGCTCCCTGCTGCCTTGTACATCACGCTGGAGGTCGGTCATCAGGCTGGACAGGCTGTCCACTTCCTCACGAAGAGACGTGACCTCCTGTTTATCACTGCGGGACAAAGGAGTTATTGGCAAGGTGTTAATAAAGACAGCAGTTATGAGCACTATGAGCTTCCCTTTGGGTGTGTGTGTGTGTGTGTGTGTGTGTGTGTGTGTGTGTGTGTGTGTGTGTGTGTGTGTGTGTGTGAAATGGGTACTTTTAGAGATACGATTATATACATGTATGACAATTGTATGACACACAAAATGATCCTTAATAAAATGAGAGTTAATTTATCTTTTATCTTATTCATCTTTAATGATTTATATGTTTTTTTCATCATATAAAAGACACAACTATCCAATACAAAAAAATATTGAATGAAGAACAGAAATGTTTGAAAATCAAGTACATTCTTAACTGTTCACTCTCATTTCAACTATCTGTAATTCGTCATACGTCAAAGTTCTGTTGCATTGGCATTCACATGACCACTTATCATTTGATTCCAGTTTACAAACTGGCCATAATGAGCCATACATAATGTCTCAGGATGAAAGTCACATCTTCACTGGTAGTAAAGCTTCCACCGGACCAAAGAACTGGTGGCATAACATTTTTTTTTTTCTTGCCAACAACTAAAAATGTTTGTGCGAGTGTTGGAAAAACGTCCTGCTGCCCAAAGTGACAGCCAGGACAAATAATTGAGAAGCTTTTGCATAAATCTATTTGGGTTAGCGCCACCTTCTTATGGCACTCTGGCACACACAGAAAGCACCATTTGGATAAGAGGAAAAGTTTCTCCATCAAGTCATCTGCACATGGCCAGCAGAGCCGCAGAGCCACAGAGGGACCGGAGTCCCCTCCTGCCCCGTGTGCTATATTTGTCCCTGGCCTATCTTTAAATCCTGCAATAAGGAACTTACAGAAAAATGTAAAAAGGGAGATCTGCATTGCAGTGTGCACTGAAGTATCAGTACCCATTACGTTGACAGTTTAAGCACTGCTCCTGCATGATCAGTGTGAGAGTGTGTGTTTGTACCGTTCATGCTGCTCCTGGAGCGCCGTGATCTCTTCCAGCTTTTCTCTCTGGCGGCCGATCTCAGCTTTCTGCCGGTTGATGATCTCCCTGTACTTGTTCAGCTCGTCCTCCCAGCGTGGACGCTCGTCTTCTAGACACTTTAACTGCAGAACAACACACCCTTGATTCACCTTTACATCTTCTGATATCATGTGCACACACATACACATATATTCAAGCACTAATTAGAATGACAAACCTTGGTTCGTAGGGTAATGAGCTCATCCATGCCCTCTTTGTAACTCCTTTTCAGGTCATCCAGCTCTTTGGCCTTCACTCGGTGCACCTGCCAGATACATTAAGTTCTACATTAGACATGTATCCACTGTTATGGTTCTTACTTTGAGACTGCTCATAAAAGAAATGTCAGTTTTTAAACCTCTGAATCCTAATCGTAAAAGCATACCTAATTCTAAAAACAGCTTCTTCTCTGCCAATTGTGATTACTAAGATTTAAAAACACAAAACAATTCAGTTCAATGAACTGACACATTTCTTCCTGGAAAAAAATCTTACATTAGCATAATTTCATTGCGGATGCTTTTCCTGGCAGTCCATGTGTAGCATTCATTAACATTATTTTGCTTATGAAGTCATTATACATACGAAAGCAAAGCTTAATAATGTTTTGCCTCATCTTTTGAACAAAGCCATTAATGGTACCATTTTTCCAAGAAGCTATTAGTAGCCAGTGGTATCCAAGACAACATCTCAGTAATGGAGATGCTGGTAGATTTACTGTCTAGTTTCTCCATGCATCCCTTCCCATCTAATTCTAATGTTAACACCCGCACAGCAAAGGAAACCCAACTGTTTTGTTTTTATTGCGTTATTTATGACTAGGCTGCATCATAACTTGGGCATAACACATATAATAAAACGAACACAGATTGTGACCAATTCATTCATCAGCAGGGCAGTAAAATTATGCTGAGCTCTTACATTGTAAAAACTGCAAGAAAAACAATCTGCATATAGTGATAGGCTTACAACATACTATACATCACCTCAGTGTGACAAATATGAAAAATGTATAGGATAAAATCAAACAGTTCAGTTAAAATGAATACATCAAAACTCAAATTTAAGACAAGTTAATGTATTCTAAGACCTTATATTTGTGACTTTAACGACATGTAAACACACTGGATAAACGAACCAGTCCGTGGAATGAATGAAGAAATTAGTGACGTCCTATGGGTTGTTGTTGAAACCCGTAGCTTCATATTGATTATTTCTAGGCCATTTATTTTTAAAGTGTGATTCCCTTCAGAATGAAGCAGAGAGAAAAACAGGCCATTGTGTTTGGACTGAGTCCGTGCCCGTGAGCATGCGTGTCGGCCTGTAGAGCCTATGTGCCAGTTTGTTACGCACTCCAATTTAAGGCAATTACACCTCTCAAAAGGATTAAAACAGCTGAAAATAAAAAAACATTTACTACAAGAGCTGGCATTAAAACCCATCAATAAAAGGATGAATAATAGAATAGGATGTATATGTTATTTTGAATTAAAAGCAAACCTGTATTAGTAATTTTTTTTAACTTCTGGTGGATGTTCACGTAAATGCAAATAGAAACATAATTCACCAACAATAGAATGCAGTAAGCATATAGTTAAACTACTACTACTACTAAGCTTACTGTGATAACATGTGTGAGGAGGTGTTTTGTATGTGTGCACAGTGGGTTGGTACCTCTAATTGGTCTGTTTGTTCCTGCCTGTGTTTCTCCAGCTGTCCTTTGGTCTCCCTAAGTTTAGCATCCAACTCATTGGACTTGATTTCCTCCGATTCCTGGAGGAGAGACGGGCATACGATTAAAAAACAAGACAATAATGATTAGGGTGAAAGAGAGAATGTATAGTTGAAGAGGGGCTCACATGAAGACCAGGCTAGCCTTGAAGAAAGAAAGGTGTGTGAAATATAAAGGCATGGGAGAGGGGAGTATCTGATAATGAAATAAATGACTATTTCTGGGGCTTTTCTAGTCTTATTTACTTTATGAAATGTACTAATAATAATTTTGAAAAAAAATCATCACATTCTTTCATCATGTTCTTTTAGGACCTTTTTGACATGTTGTTTCATTTCAATGTCTTGTTCTGTCATATGCTGTCACTGTTGTCTGTATGTGATCTGATCAGAACACACTACTGGTGAATACAATAGCTAAAATTAGCACACAGGGAAATCTGAGGCAGCTCTCTACCTCCATCACAAGGTAAACATGAAAACTGCCTTTCTCCTGAAGCAGAATCAGTCAAGTTCAGTTTCATGTTTGTATTCTACTTTCTTTTTAAATGACGTGTAAACAGCGTTAACTAGTCTATGTATGTAAGAGTACAGTATGTGATACAGCTGATACTTTTCTGACCTTGTGTGTTACTGACACATCAGATTTGATTAATGTAATTATTTGATAAGTTCATTCAGTGAGGGATCTAACCGACTGCAGTCCCAAATCTGATAAGCACCCAAGTGTGACACTGCCAAAAAAGAAATTACTACATCCAACAAATCCAGACGTACTTAGTTTCTCATACATAGAGATGTTTAACTTTTGTTCACATTATTGGTCATGAGCAAACTGATACGTCTGTGTGATAAATATCACAGACCTGGTATGTGCGGATCATGTCCTGGCAGTTCTTGCGGATCTGTTCAGTCTCTTCTCTGGCCTGGGCCAACTTGGAAGTGGTCTCTCTCAGTTTGTCTTTAGATTCCTGCACACAGATAAACAACATAATAATGCTTTTTTTAATTAGGACACTAATAAAAACAGCTATTCATTTCAAAGCAAAGCCTGTATTGTATAAAGCATGTATTGATTTGCAAAGTGTTCCTGTTGTGACTTCTTTTTCCTGGCAAATGTGTATGGAATTTGTGCAGACAAGAGTTTATTTTCACACACACACACACACACACACACACACACGCACACGCACGCGCACGCGCACGCGCACGCGCACGCGCACGCGCACGCGCACACAGGCTCCTGAGGCCTTGAGCAAGTACTGAGCTTTGGCTTTCCCTCTGTTCATTGTTGTGTATTTGCTTGGAGGCAGGTAAACATAAAAAGCATTATTTCTTAATAGACTTTTTCAAAAATAGCAACAATGTTAATGTGGTTTCCTTGCAGGATCATTACTGTACCATTTTCACCCCATTTCATTTTGCCCCTGAATCAGAAGACACTTCTACAGTAATCATGTTTTTTCATGAGGCGGCTGCAGATAGAATGACTGTAGGGGATGTCATTTGTTTGCGGGAAATAGCAAACAATTAGAATCTTTGACAAAAAACTGACGTGGTTTCTAGACTAAGTGAAGAAAATCAACATTAACCAGAAATGTAAGTATCATCTTTCAAACTAATATGGGCAATGTATTGATTGTTACTTTATGTAGTCAACCTTATTAGACCTGTAAATGTAGATATTAGCATTCAGTTGATTAAAATTTAAAAGAATCATACCCACATCAACAATAGCATCCAAAGCACAAGGATATTATGAACAAGTCATTAAAATAAGAAGTTTCCTTATGTTTGCCCATAAAATAGTTCTTCTTTTCATGGAGCACATTTGGGTTGGGAAATCATTTCATGTTGTTTGACTGCATTTCTGTTGTAACGGTAGATCTAATCTCAGCAGGATGGGTTGATAACTAACAGGTTTAACACACATTACCTTGTGTGCATCCGCCTCACTCTTTAGTTTGTTCTGGGCCCATTTGACCTTGATGAGATGAGAGTTGATTTCCTCCTTCAGCTTTTCCACCTCTCGAGTCAACCTGCTCACCTCGCCATCCTGCCAGCACAGAGATAAGGGTGAAGGAACAAAATCAGAGGAGAGACAGCAAACGGAACTTTGGCTGAGCTGAGATACTTATTAAAATTACAAGGTCTGATTTTTTCCCCCTGCTAATTCCCCCATAATTATATGATAACAAGGTCCGAGTGGGATATCCAACATACGGCTAATATGGATGACTCAATCCAGGGTAATAAGGACTAGCAAGATACAACCTTTGATGTGAAGTCATTTTCACTGTCAAGTGCAAACTAATGAGTGGGACAGCTTTGTATGTTTATCATGTCTCTAGTGGCAAATTCTATTAAATTCAATTAATTTAGCACCTCAAGCAATGGGTTGAAATGTTCAATCGCACCATAAAGAAAATGTTCTGTTTTGTCTGAGGTTAACCAAATGATGATAATGATGGTAAGCAGCGCTGTGAGTCTTTATGTCCGGCTACAAATGGTTTAGCAAGGTTCTTAAAACTGCCACAGTACTTACCTTCGCATCATACAGCTGCTGCAGACGACCTTTATCCTGAGCCAGCTGGTTTCCTCTGAGGGCCTGGCGGTCGACCTCCTTGGTGGCTTCCCTCAGCCTCTTCTCCAAACCTTCCTTATCTCGCCTCAGGTCGAGGGCCTCTTTCTCCCCCCGCACATATTTCATCACCATGGTCTCCTTCTCTTGGCGTGCCTCGTCACACTTCTTGCCGACCTGAGATGATTGTTTAGATCATGGATTAGGTTTGCACAATTTCCCACTATTCAGTCACGGAGCTACTTGTACAGATGGATTATGAAGAAAATGAAGTTTCCCTAAAGAAAACCTAAAACAAGATTTGCTGGGTAGAGAGCTCACATGCTTCCACTTGGCAGCAATGTTAAAAAGACAACTTTCTGTTGCTTTATTTCACTGTATAATATGTTGTATTATAACTTTATTATTTAGTACAAATGAAGTAATGCACCCAGACTTTCTCAATACCATATTTGGCTTACTAGGGCTGAAACTAACAATTATTTACATTATCAAAATTCCTTTCATTGATGTAGAACTTTTATGACCAGAGCACACTGTGGTACACACTACTGCTCTCACACCTGTGCGTTCATTCCTCATGCCAATGAGATGCTCATGTGCCATTTCTTATTTCGTCAGTTAATAGTTTTATGCTTTTTGCGCAATCTTTAATAGATGCTCTTACAAGCTGGACTCTCAGGAGGGCGAGAGAAAGAGTGAGAAACTGTATAAGAGTTGCTGTGTGTGTGTGTGTGTGTGTGTGTGTGTGTGTGTTAACAATATAACTTAATGGAAACAGATAGCACTTTTCATGTATCAGGTATCCTTAAGTACACTTCAAATAAAAAAAAAACTAGGTATAAAAAGAAAGAAATGATCAGTTAGGTGGCACAGATTTTGTAATAGAACATGTTTTAAACAGTTGAATAGAACAGGGTCCCCATCTAAAGAAAGACTGATATAAGGGAAGGGGTGTAAGAGGACAACTGAGAGCAAAATGTACCTCTTGTTGTTCACTGAAGAGTGAAATTAAAAATTGTGAAGGGTGACAAAACCGTCAAAAGAAAAATGCCCTACATGGTTTCGACCAAGTGTGGAATTTATTGGATAAAAGAATGTGCTCTTCTGCACTATTCCCTTAACGAGTGATTAAATCTGTAATAACAAGCTTGGCGTGCAAAGACTCAGCTGCTAGTTTTGTAAAAACATCTACAAAGATATATGTGATTCAGTGTGGTGAAAAAAATCAATGCACTGTATTTTTCGCGAGTTGTGAGAAACCTTTATTTGAGGTTTTTTTAATTAATTATTATTATTATTAATACATTTAAATTACCAACTTTAATTTTCTACCATAGTCGAAAACTACCCTTGGACTGGATTTGCTGTTGAAGTTTCATTGTGAGTTAAGTGGTAAACTCCTGGAGCAGGCAAAAAATTTAATAAGGCCAGACATGCAAATAAGGGTTAGACTGGGGCAATGTTAAGTTGTGTGAGCAGCTTTTCACAGAGGCAGTTATACCTGTTCAAGCCTGTAAGACATGTCCTTCTGCATCTGCTGGAGGGCAGCCTTTGCTGCCTGGTCCTGGTGAATCAGCTTATCCCGCGACTCCTTAAGTTCTTTCAGCAGCTCCTCCACCCTGCCCTCCAACTGCAGAAACAGGGAGTATAAAGGATAAGCAACTTGTTGGGCAACATGGGAGACTGGGCCACACCTGGGCTAACCTGCTTCACAGGATGACACCTGAAGCAAAAATGTTGGAGGCCAAATACATTCAGACAGCAGCACAGGAAGAGGAAGGCAGTTAGGCATTGTTCCAGGAGACTTTTACTGTAATTATCTGCGGCAAGATGAGCCTAAAATAGTTACGTATGATGGTTGAAGAATAAAGAAAAAGGGGTTAATGCATTCATTGGGTACATTTCATAAAAACCCCTCCTACAACCTTCTGCTTACACAATGCTTAAACAAACGCCGTTTCCAAGAGAGCATGAATCAATTATTGTTCCTTCTATAGCAACAGCAATGCTCGACCAGTTCCAATGAATAGAGAAAAGTTCTGTTGTGATGTGCTAGAAGGTAGATTGTAAGCTTTGCAAATTGGACACACCAAAAAAAAACAAATTAAAAAACACCCACATGGAGTGGATCAATGGTAATGCTCTGATAAGCCATCAGTGTTTAAGGCTGATGTGGAGCAATGTTTTCCAATCCTTAACACAAAATGTTATGGAGCAAAAAAGAAACTATTTGCAAAAATGCTGATGCTCTGTGATCACAAGTAGCTAAAGTCAATGTCTGCCATGTCATAAAAATAGCTTGGAGAGACATGCAGGACAGCCATAGCCCATTATTTCAGAATACGCTTGTTTTGGACCAAAGGAAAGATAAAGACCACATCAATGTGTTTGTGCTCCAAGAAAGTCAGTGCCACATGACCATGAACAATGTGAATAGACTATAGAGAATGAAACTAACCTTTTTAATGGTGGCCATGTGCTGCTTTTCTGTCTCTGCCCTCTTTTTCAGCTCTTCCCTCATGTTGTCCTTCTCTGAACAGATACCCAGAATCAGCTCCTGGTGCCTCTTGTTCTCCTCAAGCAGCCTATATACAAAGACACACCACACACAAACACACAGGCATACAATCTTAATCAGGTCAGGCCCAAACAAAGTACTGAAGAATTAAGACTGTTGTTATTAAGGCCAAAAGAAAGAGCAGGATGGGAAAATGTCTGGGTCGTTATGTGTCATTAATCTTATACGTCCTGCTTGGTTTTTAAACAAATTATTCTTGTGTGGCTGAATAATCAAGACAGATTAACAACTAAAGGTGTGAGAAAAACAATAGCCAATAGAACGTTTGTTAATCTCTTGCTAAACTGACCCATTAGCGAGCATGTGATTATGTTTGCTTCTTCCTACTGTACAATATATGTGCGAATAAATTATTATTATTATTATTACAATGGAAGCCAGTGACTGTACAAAGAGCAGTTTAAAATGCTGTGATGAAGGTGGCCTAGTTAATCATCAGCTACACTAGGCAGCAGATAAACCAGAGACATGGACAAATCTAATAACTGACCACATAGTGCATCTATTTCAACTGACGAAATAGCAGTTTACCTGTGAATAGACTTCTCCTGCTGTGCATACTTGAATTGCACACACTTGTCAAAGACCAACATGCAGTCCTCTTGGTCTGTTGGGAGTCCATTGACGGGTGGGCTCCCTTTCCTCTCACCTCCACTTTCCCCCTTAGGCAGCTGACAAGCCAACAGCTCTGACTCTAGCTCATCCAGCAGTGACTCCTGTGACAAGGATCGCTGGATTTGTGAGATAAGCTTTCGGCTGCAGTCAGTGTCATATGGACTTGACATAGAATGTGAGGCGGCTGAGGTGTTGGCACTGGTTTGCGGACTGGAAGCGAGGGAGGAGCTGACAGTGTCGGAACCGGGGGTAGAAGGGCCATTGCAGAACCCGGAGGTGGTTGTCGAGTCGGTAGGGGAGTTTTTGGAAGCGTTTTGGACGGAGAAGGATGATGGACTCTCAGCTGAACCACTACTATCAGCAGGCGATGGCTCTGGGGAACAATTTCTAATCAGGACTGATGGCTGCTCGTTGCTGTTTGGAGTTGAGGCATGAGAATCCTTCACTTCATCAAAAGTCAACAAGGTTTCTGTTGTTCCTTCAAGAACAGAAGGAGAGCTTTCTACCACATCATCCAAAGTGGTGACGGGGGCTACTAAAGCTCCACCAGCCTCATCTGAAAGCGAAGGTTTCCCGCCATCCATGGGAACTGCACTGCTATCACAGCTTTCATCAGCATCCATCGCACTCGCCTCTACATGTTCCTGACTGCATGTTTGAACTTCCGACTTTGTCTTTAAGCCTGTCAGTACATCTGTCGTAGTACTGATTAAATCACTGTCAGGCTCTGCTTCATCTTCTGCCTGACTGCATGGTTCTGCCACATCTGCAGTGTTGAGAAATATTTCTTCCTCCTCTTTTACGTCAGATTTGCTGTTGTGGGGCTGATTCACCGACTCAACCTCTGATCCTTCCATCATGTGTGTATCTGACGCAGGACCAGGCTGTCCCTCTCTGGTTCAAATCTGACAGAGACAGATGGAGGAGCAGACACAGAGTAGAGAGGGAGTGTAAGATGGAGCAAAGACAAAAATATACTTGGGTTTTCATACATCATAGGACAACAGTTTTTCTGTGAACAGCCTAAAATGTCCTCCAACTAACATAAGTATTAAGATTATTACACAACCTCATTGCATGTTTTTTTAAAAAAAGGGCATCACCAATTCATGCAGAGGGCATGGTAAAACCCACTTGGGTGGATAGGACTATTATGAAAAGGACTGTACAATGTTTGATTTCAGCACACACATTTTCTAACTGTGTCTTATATGAAGCCGTATGAAAATTCAAGCTAATTCACTTAATCTTAAGGATATGCATAGGCACTAAGCCTGTGCTCACTAAAGCTATGGAAAAGATTAATAAACAAAGTAGCCCTGTCTCAGTCTGAAACATCCAGTCATGGCTTGAACCCTTTGGACGGAAAATGGCTTTGTCAGCATTCACTGTGTTATTAATCACTGAGACTGAGAATAGCTGGCAGTTATTCATTTTTAAGTGAGTTTTCCTACCCCAAATCTCCCCCAGAACAATTTGCTCTACCTCTTTCAATACCAAACCTATCCGTACTCACTACACTTCTGCCCTATTGCATGATTGTAAGTCGCTTTGGATAAAATGACTGTAATGTAATGTAATGTAATAGATCATACTGTTTTTTTTAACTCACAATCAAACTCAGAAGCCCTGTGCTTTACCATATAAATATATATGATATAAATGGATCAGAGGCACATACAGCAACCTAAGCAAGCTTCTCATGTTAAGCAGATAAAACACCTGACTTTACAATGGAGGTGATGCTCTTACGACAGGTGTCATGCAAGATCACAGTCAAAAGCAGTATTAAAAACACCCCCTTTAGGTGCATCTGGTTGGTTAACGTGTAGGTATCGAGCAGCAGGCCAATGTGACACTTGTATTGAACCTACACTTCGTTTAATTGAACATCAGCCCCACCAAAGATGACTTAATCTCAACCAGCTGTTTATTCAACCACGACAGTGAATCAGGGAAACACGTCAACGTTACGTCACGTGACACAGCAAACTTAAAAAAAACAAAAACAGTGGTTGAAATAGATGTACCACATAGCAAAACTGTCTGACACACTGCTCACTTTAGCCGGCTAAGCTAATAAGCTAACGTTGCTAAGACAGGCGCTAGCTAGCTTAGCCGGCAGCTAGCCTAGCTAACGTTAGCATGTAGCATAAAACGACAAATGTTATATATTTACACCCACAGGATGAGGATACTCCATGGTGATGTTCGACGCGGAGAAAAGAGACAACTTTTGGGGATGTCCACCTTCCCAGCTGATAGCCCCCCCAAACAAGTCACTTTCATATGACACATCAACAAACATGGCCACTGCGGAAGAAGCGACGAGCAGATATCAACCAATCAGAGGCCCGGCTGAGACGTGACGTCAGAGTGACGTCAACGCATGACGGATACACCCCCCGCCGTTTTTTGTTTTTTTTTTTTACTTTTCTTTTTGACAGAAATTAAATATTATAACAAATATATATATATATACCACACAAGAAAACACTCACCAGTAAACCATATTAAATACTAAAAAAAATGTGTATGAACCATTCATGTGAATTATTAAAAGTGTTGTGCTGCCCATAAACCAGCAGTAAGATAAAATAAGATAAAATAAGATAAAATAAGATAATCCTTTATTAGTCCCGCAGTGGGGAAATTTACAGGATTACAGCAGCATAGAGGATAGTGCAAACAAGATACATAGTAAAAGATAAACAAGATTAAAAAAAAAGTATTATAAATAAGCAATAAAAACAGTAAAGAATCCACAATAACTGAAATATTACATTACATTACATTACATTACAGTCACCAGTAAACCATATTAAATACTAAAAACATGTGTATGAACCATCCATATGAATAATTAAAAGTGTTTGCTGCCCATAAACCAGCAGTAAGATAAAATTATTATATTCCTTTATTGATCCCCATGGGGGAAATTCAAGTGTTGCAGCAGCTCAACTACACAGACAGACAATAAATACACATACTATACAACTACACAGACACAGACAATAAATACACATACTATACAACTACACAGACACAGACAATAAATACACATACTATACAACTACACAGACACAGACAATAAATACACATACTATACAACAAAATAAGATAAAATAAGATAATCCTTTATTAGTCCCGCAGTGGGGAAATTTACAGGATTACAGCAGCATAGGTTATAGTGCAAACAAGATACATAGTAAAAGATAAACAAGATTTAAAAAAAAGTATTATAAATAAGCAATAAAAACAGTAAAGAATCCACAATAACTGAAATATTACATTACATTACAGTCATTTAGCAGACGCTTTTATCCAAAGCGACTTACAGGAAATGTATTCAACATAGGTATTATATATACAGACAGAAAACTATTATAGCTATAATTGCACAGTGTATTTGTATTGCACAGGTTTTTAGTGTCATGTGTCATTTGATCTACTGGGAGCAAAGTTGGTTGTGTAACCTGACAGCAGACGGAAGAAAGTAGGGTATATATGAAATTGATACTTACATTTCTCTGCATACTTTACATCGTTGAGTATAAATAATAAATTGTGATTTTTGATATGTTGAAACATAAGTTACAATATGCCTTGTTATCGACAGTGATCGCTGAATAATGCCCCTTTGAAAAATATAGAACCTAGTTAAGCTGATGCTTTAATAACAGACTTTTTTATTTTAAAAATTATAAAAAATGGAAAGTGCATATTGCATATTGTAGCCCCTGTTTTTTATTTCCTTCTCTGCCGTCACTCCAGGGCATTGATTTGGGTTTTGTATGCTCTCAATCATTTCATATATATCAGACATTCATATATATTTATGAAATATAATTTGCAATAAGGAAAATAACATATACAAAAAAAAAATGTATGGATCAGGTATGGATACTAATGTCACAGGACAATATCCAAACATAATATAAATACAGTTAAATTAAATGTGTTGGGACAGAAGTACTTGAGAATGAATTCCATCCTGACCCTTTGACCTTTGCCGCATCGAGGCTACTGCGCATGCGCATTACTTTCACTTCTTCTACCGACACGTGTACTCAGGTACACTATTGAATGTGCAATATAAAACCATTACGTTTAATTGTCGCCATTTGCTTATGATCCTGTTAACCTAGTTGGCAGCTGCAGCCATGTATCGTTCATTTTCTCCAAACCTGGTCCGACCCAACCTGCCCTTGAGGAAGCCCTCATCCAGCCCCATGGCTCTGTGCACCCCGAGGCCTCCTGCTCCTCCAGGACACCTCTCCGGGCCCGATACAGCAACTGTGCTGCCCGCCTCAGGTGCCATTGGAGAGGGTAAATCAATACAATCATCACTACTTATATTTTTCTAATTTTGACAATTGCACAGTGCAATGTTAATCCTTGAACATTACCAAATATACAACATTACATTGGATCTGATACTTCAATATCTTCATTCTTTTTTTTTTTTGCAGACCCCAAGAATCCACCAGTCTGCATGGATCAATCTGCAGTATGCAAAAAAAAAAAAAAAAAGTTGCAGTTCTTCATGGATAACTGAATCAATGTGTTTTGCTCAACATTGCCATTTTTCCACAATTTATTTTTCTTTTGCTTTCATAGGTGTTAGGATCCATACCACCAGCACTGACTGTATATTTCTGCAACTACTGTGGTCAGCAAGGTAATATTGTCGCCATTGAAGTCATATATATATACTTGTAAAGGGGTTTGTAAAGTTCCAGCAGCTTTGCACCTTGTAGGGTAACAGTATACAAATGTTTATCCACCTGCCGTCAGTGGCAAATTCTGTTATATTGACATAGTTTTTTTTTTTTTTAAATGAGCAGTAAAATGTGTATTTTTAGTTTTAAAGTGCGTTTTTGCTTCACCAACGCGTGTCATACATCAGAGTGGCATTGCGGAAGATGCAGTCATGGAGGATGACATTCTCCAAAAATCATGTTAAACATTGTATAAATTTATAAACAACTTGTAAAATGAATACATTATAAACTTGTTCATAATGTTGATTAGCTGTTGACTTTAGGTCAAATACATGTCAGGATTTTGTCCTCGGATCACATGCATTTATCTCAGCTATGGCAAGATGTTGTCTGGTGAAAGCATGATGATGATGAACACATAAATGGGTCAGTCTTGTCAGTGATGGAGGCAAATTAACTACAATGTTGATGACCCTTTTAGATAATTTCATCTCAACATACAAAAGTGATGGTTTTGGAGTGTTCCATGCCTTTTTTTTTTTTTTTTATTATGTCCCAATACCATGGTGCATGGAATGCAACACATTTCCTCATGGTGGTTTTATGAGCCTCAGCGCGTCTTTGTGTTTAAATTTGGTACAATTAGCAGTTTCTAATTAACCAGTATTCCCTTAACAGGAAATTTTCGGTGCAAGCGCTGCAAAAAGACGCCTTACTGCTCTGTGACGTGTCAGACAGAAGACTGGAAGGCACACAGACACATGTGCAAGTCCATTGATCCAGAACCTATAAAGTAAGCTAGGTCAACCCAGAGTACCACTGACCGTCAGCTGTGATGTTTTTTCAACGCGAACAATAAACAACCAGTTTGTGAAACACCAGTCAAGAGTTAAATCATTATATAATGTCCACTAGATGATGTCCACTCACTTTTTTCTTTTGATCTAAGTGAGAAACTTAAGGAAACCACAGCTTTGCCAGTGACAGGAGACACAGCTGGCCTGCTTGAGTCTAAGGTAATTGCAGTGATTTGGAGATCTAGAAATCCCTCTATGTAAGGGATTTGTTATCTATGTTTAACCTCTGTTTATTAAAGCAAGGTGATGCACCCAGCCTCCAGAGGGTCTATTTGAAGGACTTGCAAATTACTAAAATCATCAAGGGAACTGACATCCAGGTACAAAAAAAACCCAGTTTGCCAACTTTTAAGACAGATCAAGCCAATGTTATTGAATACAAAAGCGCACTGTCTTTTTGTTGTCATTGTGTGTGTCTTTTAGGGATCTGTTGTAGAGTTCTACAGCCCCGGCAGGTTTTTCCTTCTTGCCCAAAGCCCTGAGCTTCTGGAAGCTCTGCAAAACATCAGCACAGAGCTTAAGAAAACGTACAGCTGCCCATCAGTGACGACGTACGTTCCCCATGTTGGAGAGGTCTGCGCGGTTCAGTTCTCCTGTGATCTGGTGAGCAGAGGCCTTCTCGAGCAAATTGATAGGAGACACTAACTTATATATGCAATAATAATTGTGTATTTGTTTAGTCTTTCACTGTGCCACTTGTGTGTTTGCTTCTATTTTTGGCGTGTAGAACTGGTACAGAGGCCTGGTCCAGACTTTGGCTGCTGACCAGAAGATGGCTAATGTCCTTTACATTGACTTTGGCAATGAAGAGGATGTCCCTGTGGACAGGATTAAGCCCCTGGCTGCTAATATCCAGCCATTTTGTCCATGCGTGAGTGCATATTCACCCCATTCAAATATGTTTTTTTTTTTTAATTGTTTAAAGCATGGTTGTGATAAAACTCCCACTACATTCACGCCGACAGTTTGCGGCGTCTTACAGCTGGCATGATGACACTAGCACTTGCATCTATTACTTCCAGGCGATGGAGTGCTGTATCACCGGGGTGGTTCCAGCGGCTGGTAACTGGTCATGCGAGTGCTGTATTTCAGTGAAACAGCTGTTGGCTGGCAAGACCGTGACTGTTAGGCTGATGGAAACACAAGAAAATAATCGCATCCATTCGGTGGATATCCTACTTTCAATGGGTAAGTTATAGGAGTTGGGAATGCTGATGAATAACATGATGTGTTTAAAGTGGTAAAGTGTTCAAGGATTTGTTTTAAAGCCATAAAGACAACACCCTTTCTTTGTCTTTTTAGGGAAGAAATTGAGCGCATTCCTCCTTGAGCACGGTTATGCAGAAGAGGAAGCCGTCAACATAGCACCAACTCGGCAGGAAATAAGTAAGCCATATGTATAAAACCATCCCATCTGATATCAGACTGCAAACCAGGGATGAGACATTACGGGACAAACTGGGGAGAATAACTACATGTCCATTGTTACACCATACAGCTTGATGAAATATATTCTATACAAGTGCATTTTTGAGGGTTTAAAAAGTCATGAATGTCATTTAATTTATACCCAAAGAGTTGAGCTAAAATATTACAAGGCATTTAGCTTCTGGCAACATGAAATGTGATTGTTCAGCATCTGGATTTGTTGTGCTTTTGTTAAAAAGTGAGAATAATTAGAACAATTCAAGACACCGATCTATCCATATATATTTTTGTTGATACAGTAAAAGTTTGATTTTCCTTAGACGCCTTGGAGACTGCATCTTTGGAAAACTTCAGGCGTCTCTCTGATGGGAAGGATGACAACAGCTGGGCTCAGCCACCAGAGCCCCTGACTCAGGCAGTGGGTGACTCCTTCTCTGTTGTGATCACCCACCTCCAATCACCCAGTGAAATTATTGTACAGAAGGTGGAGAACGCTGGTAAGTAGTATTTTTTTGATCTGGTACACGCAATTTAAAACTCTGAAACTTCAACATGTATCTTTTAACATGAGCGCTTTTGGTTTACAGGAGTGATTCAGGAGTTGCAGCTGAAGCTGAGGGACCACTGCTTTCAGGCCACGCCCCCTCAGAACTTCAGGCCGGCCCCTGGCACAGTTTGCTGTGCACAGTTCTCAGGTGCAACACATTTAAGTATTTAGAATATATCACCCTTTAAAGCCTCCGAACACCACACAGAAGTTTTCCGTTAATCTGGCTGATCAGACTTCTTCTCAGGACTGTGTGGGCATGTATAGACTTATTGAGCTACATATTCCTGAGTCTCCAGCCTAATCCCAATGTCCACACTCACGGACTCACAGACTTTGGGGCGTGTTGCTGCAGAGTCTGTGAGGGTTTGGGGCTGTTCCACTGTCAAATTGACCAGTGCTTGAGAGCTCTCTATAAGACATTTAGAGACATTTTATGCACACTTTCTGTTAGTCTTTATATCTACAGACTTTTCCTGACGGAATTAACCACAATTCATAGGGTTGTGACGTTAAATACGGGGCTGCGAAGGTAAACCCAGAGAGAGGGCACATGGGTGTTCAGTCTGGCATATTAAATAATCACACACACATTAACATAATGATTTATGGATTTAAAATGGTAAAAAAAAAGACACATGAAATCAGAGGAATGCAAGGATAGGCTTTATTATTAGTTTATTCATCAACCATTTATTTTCTTTGCCAATAAGGTAACATGATATGCTGCCCCAAAGTGCTGTCCTGTTTGTATTCAAACCATTTCATGCCCTTGCAGCCTCTAACACTCAACCAACCATTTACCAGATTACCTCAGTTAAATCCCTGAGATTTAAGGGTTTAAGGTTTTAGGGGGGGGGGCATTGTTATTGGGCAACCTTTGTTGAATTTTTTTTTGAGGACGGGGTAAAATTACATCTTTATTATTCTTATCGGTAGATAAATATTTGTGGCCTTATAGAGTCCAATCAAAGCTCCGGCACACCTTTAACCTAAGCAGAGGTCTCATCAGCTGTAACTGACAACACCTGTGTGGGTTGTCAGGAGGCTTTAACACTTTAACAGCTAGAGACAGTTTGGTTATGTTGTCTACTAAAGTAAACCAGTATCACTATAGTAGCCTAACAAGTGAACACATGATGCATGACATTTCAAACTGCTGACGTTTCAGTCAAGTTTCAGTTGAACAAAGAGTTATTTTTGCCAAAAGATTAGTTTATTCCTTTCATGAATGTGTTTTCATGATTTGAAAATGCCTCAGGTCTGAAAGGTTCTCCAACCGACCAATTCACAGATTCAATAGGAGCGTGTACGTTTGTCTACGTTTCTACATTCAGCTTTCAAACATGGTGTCATAAAGTATAATATCGAATGAATACTTTCCCCTTGGTAGACGTACTTTGTGAACCTAAGCTCAGACATGTGTGTTTCTTCCAGAGGACAAGCAGTGGTACAGGGCTAAGGTTCTTGGTTATTCATCAGAGGAACGCGTCTGTGTCGGCTACCTCGATTTTGGCAACTCTGAGGAGGTGGATTTAGGCAACCTGCAGCCTATCAGCACTTCACTACTGGCCCTGCCAATGCAGGCCATGCCTTGTGTTCTAGCAGGTTGTGTATTCACTATAAGGCACATTGTAAATAGTAAACTTTACCAGAGTGTGAAACTGTGTTCAACAGATCTGCTTTGAGTCACAGACCTAAAGATTCTTTAATTGTTTTTCTTTACTTTTTTCTTTGGTAACACTTAACACTAACTAAATAAATATTGGACCGTAATGTCACCAGGAGGTTGCCTTGCCTTCACTCCATATACATTAAGGCGAGACACGACAGGCAAAAAACATTTTAAGCACTGATCAACTTGGAGAGTTTTGGCCTTTATGCTTCTTCTTTCAGACTAGTGAAAAGAAAACACCCCATATACACATTGAGGTGGTTACTTTGCTACACGCTGTCTATTTGCATCTGTAGATTTCTCCTTAATTTATATATATATATACACACAAACAAACAAACAAACAAATCCCTAATTCACCTTACATTCACAAACGCACATTTGTCTTTCTGTAACGAGTTGTCTCTCACACCCTCTCAAGCATCTGTCGTTGGGCTCCTTTCTAGGGGTGCAGCCAGTTGGGGAGAGCTGGTCAGAAGACTGCCTGCTGGCTCTGCGCCGAAGGGTATCCAACCGAATACTGCGCATTGAGATCCAGGGCGCACACGATGACAAAGCTCTAGTGGCCATGATTGATGAGGCCAGCGATCCTCAGGCCAACGTAGCCGAGCTGTTGAGCTCTGCTGGTTTCGCTGCACCTGCTCCTCTTCCAGCCGGTGGTGACCAGCAGGCTGACCGGACAGCAACTGCTGCTGTGGAGCCACAAGGTGGGAAGTGTCTGAAATTTATCTGACACATTGATATGTAAATAAAAGCATGTTCAATCTAAAACAAAAATCCTCAAATTGAAGCAATTATTGTTGCTTTTTTTTTAAGTGTTTAACCATGAAGGTGACTATGAGGTTAATGTTAGTTAAACTGAAATCTGAAATGAGTCTGTCTACATTTTATCGAATATTCGTACCATAGTCTTTCAATTAGAGACTTTTATGGTTATATTTTTAGTTTTTGGCTCTCAAACAGACAGTAAGACCTAAATGTTGGGCATTTTTTGTGTTTGAATGTGCATTTCAGAGCCTGCCCCTACCTGTGAGACTCTGGTGTGGTCTTGTACTGAGCTTCCCTGTGACGGCCAGACAGTGGCACTGCTTGCTAGTGTCGTGGAGAACCCTGGAGAGTTTTACTGCCGCATCAACAATCCTACAGGTATTGCTGTTTCTTTGGCCCCGGGGGCTGTAGATTAACTCACTACCAGAATGATGCAAGTGACTTTAAACTTTTTGGGAAACACTACAGTGTTTATGATATTATACCATGGTCATGATCATTACATTACATTACAGCCATTTAGCAGACTTGCACCCATGACATGGTCATGATCATTTCAGATGTTAATGATCGGCTAACGTTTCTCATTTTTTGTGTTTGTGTTTGTCAGACCATCAGCGGCTGATAGAGCTGGGGACTGAGTTGAAACGGCATTGTGAGGCAAAGGTGTCACCTTTTGAGCCCAAAGTAGGGGAGCCCTGTTGTGCCATGTTTCCTGGTGAGATTATTTATTGTACCACTGGTTGTGTTAAACATTCAGAATCCTCCTTTGTTTTTTTGTGGAAAAAAATTAGTGTATAATGTGCTTTTTGCTCCCCAGGTGATGGAGAGTGGTATCGGGCTATGGTTAACGGGCTGTCTGAAGAAGTGTCTGTATACTTTGTGGACTATGGTTATAGCATGAAAGTGGAAAAGAAACACCTTCGATCCGTTGCAAACCGACTTCTGACTCTACCCTTCCAGGCAATTCGCTGCTGGCTCGCAGGTTCGTGTATGTGTTTGTGAGTGTGTGTGTGTGTGTGTGTGAGAGAAAGGAGCAACTGTTAGTGTGAATAAGAAAGAGGAAGTAAAAGTGTTAACTCAAATATGTATGAAGTAATTTCTCAAATGAAATATGTTCTTATTTAGCAGCCAAGATCATTTCTCAATTTCTTTTCCTTATTCGGGATTTTATCTGGGGATGCTTGGTAGAAACCATAAATCATCGATAGTATTAAAGGCCATGGGAGCTCAAACTTGTATGTTCTTTGGCATATTCAGCCAAGTGATGAATGTTATCACTCTAAGATCCTTTCTTCACTGTGTGCCTGCACACCAGACTGAACTTTTGCACAAATGTAAGTATTTTCTTGGATAGATGGATAACAGAGGCATGAAACAAGGTCTTAACAATACATTTCTTACAAAGAGTGTGTGTTTGGTCTCAGGTGTGGAGCCTCTGGGATCGGAGTGGAGCAGTGAAGCGCTGTTGTGGTTCCAGACTCTGGTGGACGGCGAGCAGCTCTCTGCACGAGTCCTTTCTGTCACTGCACAAGGTTACGGTTTGGAGCTGGAGGGCAGAGGGCAGAATGTGGCAACAGCCCTCATTTCTGAGCAACTAGCCAAACTTCCTGGAGTACTACCCACAGAGACACATGCAACCACTGGCTCTGGACACAAACACCAAGAGCAAATAGTTGCGCATGCCTCCAACCAGACAGGAGCCGGTTCCAAAGAGATGCCAACCGAGGGGCTGACTGCAATGCCATCACAAGGTCAGCCAGAGGACATGAGTCCTTAAGATGCAATGCAATGGTTGATGTTTTGAGAAGTCAATTTGAAATTGTCTGTTTTTAATCCTGTTTTAGCCCCGTGTTTCCCTGTGGACTGGAAGACAGTGGAGCTGCCTCTCAACGACACTTTCCAGCCTTGTATTGCTGCCGTCACCAGTCCTTCCCTCTTCTACCTGCTAAGTCCCAGCCAGGGTCAGAACACTCCCTTTTCTCCCTGTCGGTTATAAGTAAATGCTCAAATGGTGAACATGTTATACTCCTTCCTGTTGTAATTACTGTGTTGTTGTTGTGCAGTGGACCAGCAGAAGCTTCAGGGGGTGATGATGGAGCTGGCCGCCTACTGCAGCAACATTCAGGCCTCTTTATCTTCCATTGTCCTGAGCAGACCAGCTCCAGGGGCTGCATGCTGTGCCCAGTTCTCTGGTGAGTGACTTGTTATTCCATAAATGCATTCTGTTCATCACAAAGGGATGAACATGCAATAAAAGCATGTGTGGCCAGCCCGGCTATGACAATAATGACAATAAAGCAAAGAAAAGTGAGCGTAACTTGATTCTCTGCTCAGGTAGCAATAACTCCACTTAATCTTTACATAGCAAATGGTTGTTTGCTGGTATAATAATGCTCTGACTATGGAATTCAGCACACTCAAAAACACACTCAAAAAAAGGATTTATGATAGCAGTATTAATGTTTAAACATCATAATGATATATGTAGAATCTTCTTATTTTTTGCTTTTATGCAAAAAAAGAAAATGCATGAGATTAGATTCCAGTTGAGTTTTGCACAGCATATTTGCTTTCAACATCATGGTTTATAAGAAAATTGCACCCAGAGTTAATAGATACTGTCAGCAGGTGAAAAATCCCTTTACTCAGGCAGCATCATCCGCACTCATCATAAAATGACGAGACCGGATAAGGTCAGACCAGCTGATCCGTGATTGAGCTATTACACTCAGAGGAAAAACACTCACAATCTGCCACCATGAATTCCCTTCTATCGTTCTCCCATCCAGTTTTTATGTTCCCTCTCCAACTGTTGTTGAGACCCCACCTGCAGTTTTTGCCCCTGCAGACCTAAGCTGGTAATTTGGTGTCTGCTAGTAGATATAATTACACAGCGCGTCTGCAGCTGAGCGTAGCAGCGGTTCTTCTTTAAACATAGTATACAAGTAGGAGACTATAGCCTGGCATACATTCCGCAGCTCAGCTAACAACAGGGTCCGTTTTACTGGAGTGCAGTCTATGGTTCGTAGCAGGTAGGGGGATGTGTAGGTAGCGTTATCTGTCGTCTCCTAAAAGCTGGATTCAAGGCTTTCAATAAGGATTTAAGAAAAATGTATTGTCATTATGCAACACGAGGTTGGACAACGAAAGGCAATTGTAGCCCTTTTCCCCACAAGGAGAAAATGCATCCTCCTGCCCCTCCGCCTTTCAAGTGCAGCTTGATCAAGGACAGCATGATGGAGAAAGGTCCCCGTTACTGGGTTAGCCTGAATATTACTGCGACCGACGAGCAGATTGAGTGGTGGAATCGCTTCAGGGCCTAGCTGGGTTAGCTTAGCTTCCATCTTGGTTCTCCTCCCTCTCAACTCTGCTTTCAGTGGCGCTTGGTACGCCGGCTGTGGCGGTGATCGTCTAAAGGTCCGCTTCCCGCAAATGAATCCAATCCCCACTCTTCTTTCTCCGAGGTTGATGAGAGTATTCTGTCAGATGCCATACGTGCTCCAGTATTAAGGACAAAAGACAACATTTAAGACCAAAATGTAGCAAAATTCATGGGAGCTACTGGCCGCAGCATGTACATGCGAGGACATTGCCAATCCTACTGATCAACAAAATATGGACGATTACCTACTTAAGAAAGGTTTTGCGCAATGATGGCCTTCCACAACTCTTCCAAAACTAAATGGAAATGATTTATTATTGTTAAACTGCCAGTAAATGGAATTAAACACCCTGTTTGAACTTTTATTTTCAGCCGACAGTAACTGGTACCGTGCGGTTGTCCTGGAGGTCGGTGAGAATGAGATGAGCGTCATCTATGCAGATTACGGCAACTCTGAGAAGGTGCCTTTCTCCCGTGTCTTGCCCATCCCCATGACTCTGCTGCAGCTCCCCTTTCAGGTCACTCGTTGCACCCTCACTGGTGAGTAATTCTTGTTATATTATTTAGTATTTAAAACTCAACCACAAGTGTTTTATTTGTTATTCCCCCCTCCCCTCCCCTTTTCCTTTCTAGGTAAAGAACATTTCCCTGCAGAGTTTCCAGAGGAAGTGCAGCAGATGTTTCATAGCCTGCTGTTGAATGGCGTCCTCGCCACTGTCCAGTCCTTCAATGGCTCTGAAAACGTTCTCTCACTCACTCTGCCCACTGAGAAGGGCGGGGGAAACATCACCACCATGATCTTGGATGCACTACGGGCCATGGCCAAGAGTAGTCCTTGCAGATCCAACATGCAGAACGTTGACCAAACTGACAGCAGTGCGTCTGCTGCCAGCAGTAAAGCCGTGCCTGACTGCCCCCTGCCCATGTCCAAATCTGAAACCCAAAAGGGGCTTGAAAATACAGCAGCTACCACCGGCCTAACCACAAACCCAGAGCCAGCACCCCAGACTCCCCGGCAGAAAATAAATGCATCTGCTGTGACAATCAACGGTGGGTCAAATAACAATTTCACAATGTGTTGTTTATTTATTTTTGGCTAGTCTCAACTTATACACTATAAATTCAACAACATATCCTTGCGAACCTAGTATATATTTTATATTGTCACAATTTATGACATGCATCATATTGCTGTACCTAACTTGAGTCAAAATGTTGGAAAGAAGAGCAACAAGTAATAGTTATTCAAATAATTGATATAATGGAATTGTTTTTACTGTTTAGCTGATTAATCGATGAATCTATACCTAAATACATGATCCAGGATGGCTCATGAGGTGCAGTCAGTGCTGAAACCAAGCTGCAGTTGTAATTATGTTTTGCTTTTCAGAAGATCCAGTTAAGAAGATTATTGAGCAAATGGAGCCTCCATGCAAAATATCAAATGGTAATGGTTTGATTGCTTTAAAGGTTCAGTTCACCCCGAAATCACAAATACATATTTTTACTCTCACGAGTAGTGCTATTTATCAGTCTTTACTGTTTTGGTGTGAGTTGCCTAATTTCGGAGAATTGGGGGGGATTATCTCGAGTAACTAGATCTTGATTTACAATAAAATTCAAAGGTAGATATCGCTATGGCCAAGATCTCCAAAACTAGGCAACTTGCACCAAAACAATATATGACATTTTTTTATTTTATTTCGGTTCCTTTTTAAAACTAGAACAATGACAACCTTACTTGTTCTGCAATTCGATTGTGTAGCATTCCGTCTGCTCTCTATCTGAATCCTAGATCCTCAGACATCTGACTGCTGCTGTCTGAAGCTGACGACAAAGGTCAGAGCTGGTTCCACCATTTTTAGAAATGGTCTTAGAATTGTTTTAATTTAATTTGATAGAACATTGCTTAAGTTTGAAGCTAGGAGTGAGTGGCAAATGTATAACATATTTTTTATAACCTTTCACAGATTGACCGCCTGGAACAGTTGGTGCAGCAGCAGCTTTCTCTCATCACACTGTTAGTGGGGCAGAAAAAATACGATTAACCAATTTCAAAACTGTATGGTCTTATTGACAAACTTGTTAAAATCAAGCCTCTTGTTTTTTTTTTTATTTATTTCCGGCCATGTTTCTGAATATGGACTCCCATAAGCAGCCATTCAGCTTGTAATTTTAATTTTCTCACCTTTATTCCAGAAGTTGCCATCCAGGTTTTAATTTGACTTCCTTTAGAGTGAATCTGTTGTTTACTGACCATTCCCTTTGTTCAGGGCTTTTATGGTTTTAACTTGTGGTTAAATTCCAGTACTTTATTATGTTTTAATACTTCTGGAGGGTTTTCATATAAAAAAAAAAAATCTTAATGCACTTATTAGGTTTGAGTTGCCAGAAAACTCTGCAACAAAAAAATGTTTAACCTCAATTAACAAAAGTGTGTGTGTGTGTTTGTCTCCTGCTGTGCTGCCATCTGTTCAGTTTGGTTTCAGTCCTGTTCACCTGATCGGTTTATGTTCAACATGTGTTTCACTATTTGCATAAAGGTTCTGTGACAGTGAAGTGATTTTTTTATTTTGTGACTCATCTCTTTGGAAAATGTTGCCTTGTGCAAAATAATGGGGGGGAGAAAAAAAAAAAACTTTTGAGCGACAAAAATGCGCATTAACATACAAATACACACACAAAGTAAATGCTAGAGTTAATTCAAATTGTAGGGGGGAAAAAAAAAAAAAAGTTTTCTGGGAGGATGAAGAAACCATTCTTATAAGAGTACCAATGGGAACGACCCCACCGGTGCAGGTAGATGATGGGGGTGGGGGCAGGGAGAGGAGGTGGGGTCGCTGCTCTCCGGGCTGGAGCAGGAGGCAGCAGCAGTGGATCAGACCCGTCAGGACACTTGAGAGGTGTGAGGAGCCGGTGAGGACACTTTAAGGGGTTTTTTTGTGAACACTGAACAGGTAAGTGGAACTATTCAGTCGCTCATAGAGGGAGGAGGAGGAGGAGACCTGCAGCATGTCCGCAGAGCATGGACCTCTAGTGCTGCTGCTGTCTGTGCCGGTGTGACTTGAAATCAGCTTTTATGAAAATGTGAAAATATAAATGCACAGTTTTTTGTGCATTTATATTTTTGCATCATCGTACAATTTCATACATTTCTTAATTTAAAAACAAATGCGATGAAGTCTGTCGGTATGATGCATTGCGATAAACAGCAGTATGACCGTGTAGTTACAATTCAATTCAGTTTATTTTGTATAGCCCAGAATCACAAATTACAAATTTGCCTCAGAGGGCTTTACAATCTGTGCTTCCCTCACAGGTACACGTTATAGGTAAGCAGTGAAGGTATTTACATCAGGCCTGTTTAAAATAAGTCTGCAGTTGGAGCTAAATAGACAACAGATTGTCTAAAGGCAACAAAATGCTTCCCCTCAACATCGACCTACTTGGTGCTTAAATATGCTGACAGGCTTCACTTTGTTTGTCTTCTACTGTTGCATGTCAGGGTCATAACCTCTGGCCCCATCTTAAACCTGCCTTGACACATTTAAGAGTGACCAGATGTTGCAAGATAACAGGCTAAAAAAAAAGCAACCAGGAAAGTAAACAGGTTTAAATAGAAATGGTGTTTTTTTTGAAGAATGTCCTTTTAAGTGGTAGGTGTGATTTTGCTTGACTAATTCTTCTTAATCTATAAATTAAATCTCTTCATTTTGGGTGTTGTAATCTATACTGCAGATGTAGTATTGATGGATTGAGGATGTGATGTTTTATTACATTAGAATGTTTTTTTTTTTAGTCCAGTTTCCTAGTCATTTAAAATATAAATCTTCTCACTGAAGACTGTATCTGTGTGTGTGTGTGTGTGGTTGCCAGTTTGCTCGTGCAACACATTCCCATCCTCAAATGCATACCAGGACATTTTTAATTATAGTTAGTTCCGACTTTTAGTCAGAAAGTCACATTGGTGGTAGGGGGGGAGTTTCCACATTTGTTCTTCAGTTATTCTAAAAGTGGCTATTTCAGGTGACTCACCCTGAAATAATTTGAACCGTTGTTTGACACCACCAAGTACAGGTTAGTAGATCTTGGGATTGTTGTATGAAGTCGGTCCAAAAGCAAGCACTCCTTACTAATGACAGACTACAGAGTGGAGGCACTTTCCAACCTGCCGACCAATTCAAAGCAGACGCCACATCCATGGCTTAGGACTTCCTTTAAAAAAAATAGTGAATGCACTTGTAGGAATGTCCCAGTTTGCTTTTTTTCCCCGCTGTAGATAAGGACTGATAGCCCAAAGTATTGAGTTTAGGTTTTCTTTCTCAAGTCAGAAATCACTGAAATGTTACCTCACAAAATCACTCTGATCTGGCATTTATTGTCATGATTTTCAGTGAAATATTTTCAGTCCCTGAAGCAAGACAGGACTTTTATATCAGCAAGGACCAAACTTGCAGCCAGACAGAGCAGAAAGGTGTTCACTGACAGGCAGAGAGTGAGGAAAACCGAGAGATGAGGGCTGGACGGATCCAGAAGAATGCTTGTGAAGAGGGAGCCAATTTTGAGACAGGTGTGTGTGTATGTGTGTGTGTGTGTGTGATATGTACGCATGCATGACTGCTTCCTCCCATAACCATATGTATGTGTGTGTGTGTGTGTGTGTGTTCCCTGGCAGTAATGAAACCTCTTGTCCTGGTGCTGTACCATCGAGTGCACACATAGAGCATCAATAGCCCCTGGTGATGTTTATCAGCTCGGCGGCTTCTCAGACGGCCACTGCATGTCAGCTCTGCAGATCTGTATCGCAGACACACAGACTCCTCTTAAAGAGAGGCTTCAGCCTGCACACAATTCTATCTCTGTCTCCGAAATACACACAGCTGTAGCTGTAGGGAGGGTTTCTCTGGCACGTCTGTCCTCTTTATCCAACACACACACACACACACACACACACACACACACACACACAGAGGATATTATGGCCAAGCTTATCAGCAGCCAGAGTTAATCAAACCTTATCGTCAGCTGCTCAACTTCTTATGTGAACCCAGAGATACAGAATGAGGCAGGTCGGGTTGTTAATCCTTATTCAGATGTTCACTCAATTAACGGTTAACCAGTTACACCTGTGGGATTGAATGGCATTTAATATAGCAGCCTGGAATCATGTCTTTGTGAAGCTTATAATGGTTGTTGTAGTTTAATACAGTAGTTGGGTTTTTTTTTTACCACTATGAGAAATTTGCATTTTTCTCCCCGCAATTTGATTGGTCAGAGGGGCATAATAAGCAAATCATTCTGATATTGATTCTCAATCTTAACAGATATTGCACCTACCATCCCGGTGTTCCTCTATGGTATGTGTCAGTCATTAAGCCACTCTTCAGTCATCCCTATTTGAAAGGTAAGGGCTCGACCTGCACTAAGCTGTGTAAACATGTTGATGGGGTAGGTAGGGTCCTTGAGCCAGGTTACGACTACACCGACCACACTTCACTTCTACCCTGTCATTTGAGCTTTCCCCTTGGTACCACACCTAACAGAGTTGTGAATCTTATTTTGACATTACAGTCTTCCTGTAGAATAAAAAAAAAACGACTATTAGTTTTCCAGGTCTTAAGAAATTTAAAGGGATAAGAAAGAAAAAAAGGTAAACTCAACTTTTCTATCATCTTAGCTGTTTTTCTTGTGAAATACTGTAAACGTTAAGCACCTCAAGCCTGCCAAAACAGTTCAAATGCAACAATATATGAATGAAAACTCAATCTTATGTCCACACTAACACCATGACCTCTGTACACACTCTTCTTTTCTCTTTGGTGTATTATGTTGCTTCTTTTTGCTAAGTGTGTGCTCTTGTTTATCATTCCAGGTCTCTCGGCATGCAGTCTGATATCCATCTCTCCATCCTCTTAACGCTGCTGCTTCTTCAAGGTCGGTTTCATTACTTTATTACCTTTTATGTATTCATTACATTACATTACATAACATTACAGTCATTTAGCAGACGCTTTTATCCAAAGCGACTGACAGGAAGTGTATTCAACATAGGTATTCAAGAGAACTACTAGTCACCAGAAGTCATAAGTGCATCTCCTTTCTTAAACAAGCATCTAAGAGCATAAACCAGAGCAAAAGTACAGTGCAGAAGCAAAAACAATAAAACAATAAGTGCAACAAACTACGAATACAATAAGTGCAACAAACTAATACGAATACAATAAGTGCAACAAACTAATACGAATACAATAAGTGCAACAAACTAATACGAATACAATAAGTGCTTAGTGGAAGGCTCAGGGTAGTACTTCTATTCAGAGTCTTCTGATGTTCCGTTGTCTCGAGGTCCTGTATATTCATATATCATGTAATATACAACATGTGACAGTATACAAACTTTTCATCTTTACAAACTCATTTGATCTTAGCTGAGAATACTCTGGTGTGAAGTTAGACCTTTTGAACATTCACAGTAAAAATGGATAGCAGTCAGTTACCCAACCAAGGAAAGAAACAAGATCTTGCAAATTAGGGGAGAGTTGTGTTTTTTTGATATTTACAAAATGTCAACACTTTGGATAATAAGCTTGTTTTTTTTGCTGTGAGTTTGTTGAGAAGATTGATACCACTCTCAAACCTGTTTGGTTAATACGATGCTACAGCCATCAGCTAGTTAGCTTAGCCTAATGTTACTTGGAGAGCAAGGTTGTTCTCCAATCAGAGGGTCGGTGGTTCAATACCCGGCTTCCAGGATGTGTCCTTGGGCAAGACACTTAACCCCAAGTTGCTCCCGAAGGCTTGCCATACCTTGCATGTTAGCCTGTCATCAGTGTGTGAATGGATGCCTAATGTTACCTAGCTTTAAGTTGGAAACAGCTAACATTAATGGAGGCCTTGCTCTGTGCAAAGCGGTCCAAAGGCGCCAGGATGTTTTTAGGGGTTAATGTTGTTGAGATGAATGTAAACATTAGACATATATTGATGGATGTAAGTGTTTGCAAAGAGAGAGACTGCTGTAAATACAGAGAGTGAACTGTTCAGTGTGTTGACATTTCAGATGGTATTCGAGGTCAAACGTAGCTTGACTGCCAATTTGAAAATGTGCAATGCTTCACTGATGCTCTTCTGGACTACTTCTGGAAATTCTTCACCAGATATGCTACTGCTTATACCTGTCAAGTCTCCAGTGCTGAATAATTCCCATTATCCTCTCTTCAAAGTGATATCCTCCTGTGCTTAAAATGCTGCTTGTTTCCAGACAAGTCCAATTTTGCATGGATTTTATTGAGTGTATTCAGTTGTTCTCTCGGATACAAGAGTGTCGTCGGTATTTGCCTGAGGGGAAAGGAGGGAGTTACGGGGCAATATAATCTGAGTTGTTTTCAAAAATGACAGCTTTAGCACCATCTCAAGTATTTATTACTGGTCATTTTAAGACTTTGAACTTGAGAAAACCAGACTGTTTCACCTTGTCAGGACACCCCCCTTTCCTCCTGTGCTGACAACACAGATAACCTGTTGCACTTCTTCACCAGCTAGATATCCATGTAAAAACAGTCTGTCAAGTTACATTTCCGCTATAGATCAGAGCTGATCATAGTTTTAACTCTGATTACAAGGGAATATTCCTAATATCTCCCAGACTATGGGTGGATCAACGCCTATTAAAAATAGACTCATCCTGAGTGAACCTTCTTATTATCATGCTACTGATTTCCCTGCGATGTTTTTATGCACAGACATTGAAGATACACGGTCATTTTTCTCGAGGTGTTAGGCTGAACAGACAGACTTTTTGTTCAGAGCAGTGGGGCCCAGCTGACCATGAGAAAGCAGCTTGCCAAGACCCTAAACTTTCACTGTCGGGAGTGCTTTGGGGCTGGACTGACGTTGGAATTAGGAGCAGATGAAAGGGTCAGGATTGAGAAAAGGTGGGAGCTAAGGGAGTAGCAGGTGTTACTGTTATTTAACAATTCTGGTGGATTTTACACCTTAATGTCCCCTGATCTCATGCAGTTGGCCAATAGTTGATGATGGAAGACATTATGTAAATACTTTGATTTTATGGGCATTTAAAGGGTGTGAAGGCAGTATTTAGATTTGGCAATGAAGAAGAAACTTGTTCCCTGCTCCTTGGTGTTAATTAAATGCCTAGTGGCCATTAAGAATGGAAGCTTATATGTTTGCAGAAGGATGCATATTGTATGTATGCTTCTCTTAAAATGTATTGTTGCTCCAATGTAGCTTTGCAAAAAACATGTGGCAATTTGACAGTTGCACCCTTCTGTCAGGTGTTTTCTTTTGTAGTCCTATACAATCCTTGTACATTTCCCTATTGCTGATGTCACATAAACCACTATTATCCTAAATATAACTGATAAAAGTATCTTTGTTAAGTTGCAGCTGATGCTTTTCAGAATAAAGCTTTTAATGTTATTACTTTCGGGGTTTTTTGGGTTGCTTTTTTCCCCCCAAAACAGCAAAACATTGTGAAAAGCTGCTGTCACATTTTTTTTCTCCCAATCCTCATTGCACAACTTCAGTGACAGAAAGATGAGCAGAGGAGGAGAACAAAGTCAATGTTAACTCTCAATGTTCTCATACAGACATGCCCTTGTTTCTATTGAACTTTTGTTCATGGAACCATGGATGGATGCTTCTGTCCTTCTTCACCTTCACCAGCTGATTAGCAGCCACTAAATAAACATGAACCAGACGGCCTGACACATCATAGCGAAGTTGACGGGAACAATCTGACCTTCTTTTTTTCTGTATTGTGATTGGAGAGATGAACTATTCAGAAAGAATAGGTTTAATGTGGAGATGTATGTAAAAACCACTGAAGCGCTCCGTCTCCGCGCCGGACAAATGCCTCTGTGACCCGTTGGGGTTACCAGGGACGACGGGGCATGTTCACATGGGTTTCTGAACAGGAAATCACATGCTCCCCGCTCCTCTCTGGGCTGTACGTGTGCCTGAATAGAGCGACGTCCTTTCATTGAGTGGAGCAAAAGAATGGTTTTCTTCACTTGTCCACTCACATTAGCTTTGAATACTTAATCATCCATCGCAGAGGGTCAAGTGGGAGTCAGCAAACTGCATTGGCTTCAGGAACAGCATCCCATTTATTATTTAATTAACTTCTCTCTTTATTGTTCTAAGGATGTTTTTAAGGCACAGAACAGACAGAGTAAAATGGAAATACTTGAAGTTTAAAGATCAGTATGATTATTTTCACATTTTCAATTTTGGAATTTCAATGTGTTGCAAAGATTAGTTTCCCGCCCCCTAACTTCCTCTCCAGTTAATCATCTTTGAACCCCTTTCCATTAATCTTGTAGGGGTTCTGAACCCCAGGCCGGGAATCGCTGCTTTATCTTGTTGGCAAATTTTGTGAATAATGAAATATGTCTAATGTTATTCTTGTAATAATATCACCTGTATGTATTGTGAAGGATTTCTTTGCACAGTCATTGTTATGATTGGCCTAACTACTGTATCTTAATGTCAAATGTTGGCACCATGCACGTGGGTAACAGTGTACAAACTGACATTTGACCAATCTCTGTGTTGTTTATCCCTTCTAGTTCAGCAGGGCTTCTCAGTGCAGGAGATCCAAACAAACCATGAGAACATCCAAAAGATCAACTCAGCAGGAGAAAGTGAGTAGAGAGAAGACTCTGCCGGGAGAAAAATGATAAGCATATATGTGAACAAATCTTAGTTTAATCAAAAAATGACCCAAAACTGGGCTCATAAAAAGGACGTTGTGGTGCCTGAAGGAGCTCTGACATACACCTGTGTCAGACAGAATGTGCAGGGTCTGATATAGACAGAGTTGTTAAAGTATGACGCGGTGAAGTTGTTGTAAATGTCTAATAAATTGTGAAGTAGAGTAGTAAGACTTTGGACGAATGCTTTGAGGTGGTGGGTGGTCGGATTAGCCTGATGTCTGTGTCATAGAGAAAAGTGTTTGGAGGTGACTTTCCCACACGCAGACAGTCGTATCACTCTCAAAATCTATAATGGTCCTCTTCATGATCAGGCGCTCAATTTAACATTACAGCAACACTGCCGATTATTGACGCAAGTTCAAACATGCTTTTTGCTCGGTGATTGTTTTCTGAGTTTGCTCCCGGGATAGAAATGAGCTCTGGCACGCTCAGTAGTTTTTCCTCTTTTTATGTCAATGTATTATTTTCATCTGCCACAGCCCATTTGATCACTAACCAGGATAATCTCATAATGCCCCATAATGAACAAAAGAATAGGAACTCTTTGCCAGAAATATAATAAGATAATGAAAGAGTTTGGGCCTAGAGTGTTTAACCGTAGTGTGTGTGTGTGTGTGTGTGTGTGTGTGTGTGTGTGTGTGTGTGTGTGTGTGTGTGTGTGTGTGTGTGTGTGTGTGTGTGTGTGTGTGTGTGTGTGTGTGTGTGTGTGTTGTGTGTGTCCTTGGGAAGTGATGCAGTGCTCAGCAGCCATGGATGTCCTCTTCCTCATGGATGGTTCTTACAGCGTGGGGAAGGGCAGCTTTGAGAGGTCCAAACACTACGCTATCAAGCTCTGTCAATCACTAGACATCGGACCAGACAAGGTTTGTTTTCTCTTTGTTCCTTTGTCTCTCTTTCTCTCTCTCTCTCTCTCTCTCTCTCTCTCCCTCTCTCCCTCTTTCTGTCGTGTAAAAAAATATTCATAAAATTCCACTCTGGTGAAGGTGCGGGTCGGCTTGATACAGTTTGGTTCCTCTCCTCGGCTGGAGTTCGCCCTGGACTCGTACACCTCCAAACAAGAGCTGATGAAGCAGATTAAGAAGATTTCTCACAGGTGTGTTTCTCCTCTGCAAATAATGTTTATGTGAAGCAAAAATACTTTATTATAGTGGAATTTGGAGTGGGTGGTAAGATGGCATTATGTTTTTTACACTGCTGAAGGGATGTAGAAGATGATATACAAGCGCATGTGTCGTTCAAAAAGTCAGAGTTATTTAACAAATGAAAGACGCTGAAATAGATTTTTTTATTTTTTATTTTGATGACACCTGAGCCAGTTCCATTTACTCAGCCGTGATGGTTGAAAGCCTTAAAAAGCTAGTAAGAGAACCTTGTGGAGGATATCGTAGTGTCATCTTTGACATCCATAAAGAAACTTTTTCATTTAATGACATGTTTCTCAACTGAAAGAAGTCCAGACTTAACCTTTCCTTGTTTCTGCTCACCTTTGGCCAATTGATGGAGAGATGAGAAGAAACATACGATTGAGGCCGTTGGCATAAACATGTAAAGAAATATGGTTCTCAAAGATGGACAAAGACATTGGGACAAGTTTTCAATTTCATATGAGCCTCTATCAGAGATGAGAAGGAATTGGGTTCTACATGGACAGAAACCCAGCAACTTCCCTATTAATATATATATGTATTTACTGTTTATACAAACAAGTCGTCTGCAGTGATGAAAACCATTATGCTCTTAACTATTTTTGGCATTTTGGCATGCCGAAACTTGTCACAGTTTTTCAGAGTAGTTTCAGGAACACAGCCAGATTGAATGAGTTGGCAACAGAGAGTTGGCAAAACAGAGTATTAACAACATTGCAAACGTTTTATTGATATGTTTGACAAGTTCAAAAGTTGTGCAGAAAGCAAAACACGGACCTACACACACATTCAGAAGGATTTGCAAATGCTCCCTGGAAAAGAAAAACAAATTAATTTCAGATTAGGAAGGAACACCGGAGGTGGTTACTGGATATTGGATAAGTGCATAAGCCAAGCAAGAGGAAGGTAATTTGGCCAAGTGTGTGTGTGTGTGTGTTTTTGGTTTGGAAGTAAGATTTTGGCATGCCATCTGGTTTGAAATTGCTACCCGTGTTATGAACTTATTAGCTGTCACATTGCATCAAATCAAACGAGGACCGTGTAACATCATAATGTAGGTGTATGTTTATTCGGTACACTGTCTTTGTTAAATGTTCTATCATTTACATGAAAAACAATAATATTCTATACTCCAACTTTACAATATTTATTTTTACTCTTGACCAACGATATGACCAAAAACATGAGTGAAGTGCATGGTTACATATGACAGTACTGCCATGAACGGTTTAACATTAATAAAAAGGTGCAGAGACTCCAAAATAACCTTTTTTATTTTTATTTCAGTGGCTGAATCCACTCTGTTGAAATAGCTGTCTGTGATAAAGTAGATTTTTCAAGGATTTAGTCTGTAAATCTTGAGAAAAAGGTGTATTGTATTGTCTTAAAGGGGATAAAAACTGTAAATACCAGTTTCAAAAGCTTATCATAAAATAGAAATGGACACTACCTACTTCTTCTTCTTCTTCTGTATCAAGCAAGAACTTAATTTGTGCACAGTTTGTGATATGTGGAGCATAAAAGAGCAGCGTTTTAATCTGCCCTTCTATGCTGAGAAACCAATACCTCTAGTTGTTGAGATAAATCTGTTCAAGGGAACTGAGATCTTTTAATCATGCCTTAAGGCCTTTGAACCTTTCACCATATTGTTAAGTAGTTTCAGCGCTCCAAGCAGCTGGGAAAAAAAGGATCAAAATGAGAAATATGATAGGATGGCATCTAAGCACCTCCCTACCTGCACTACGTTTGTTTCAACACTTCTGTCTCCTTATAATCAGGTGACACTGTGAATCTGTTTTTGTTTTTTTTTGTCAAGTGGTGAGATTGAAAGAGGCTCCAACTGTGACTGACATTTATGTCTTTTTGAAAAGTTGTAATAGTTTTTAAATGGGTTTCTTGAGCCCTGGGGTGATGAAACTTCTGACAACACTCAGACAATACTACATGCATTTTCAGTCCAAGAACTAAGAGAGGAATGCGGTTTACTTTGGCAGTGATACGCGGTAGATTATCAACTCTGCTGGCTTTTGCAATACATGACATATTCTCTTATTGGTCTGTTTCAGTTCTCTAACAGTAACATAAAAAAAACCACTCTTCCATTCCTGAACTCCCAGGGGAGGCGCCACCCAGACAGGCCTGGCTCTTAAGTACTTGCTAAGGAAGGGTTTCCCGGGAGGTCGTAACTCCTCCACGGCGGCCCAGATCGCCATCCTCTTAACAGACGGGAGGTCTCAGGGCAACACGGTGCAGGCGGCTGCACAGCTCAAAGAGACGGGCGTGGTCTTGTTTGCCGTGGGCATCCGCTACCCAAAGTATGTTTGATGGTTGGAAAAGGATAATAGGTTTAACCACTGCTTTTTGTTTGCTGTGCAGTCTCTATAAAGTTTTTTCTTTCCAAGGTGGGAAGAGCTGCATGCTTTGGCCAGTGAGCCGATGGAGAGCCACGTGTTCTTCGCCGAGCATTTCTACGATGCTGTCAACGGCCTGTGCACCACACTGACCACCTTCTCTGTCTGCAACGCCACACCTGCAGGTGGGATTCCTCTGCAACACTGTTTTCACTGGAAGCAATTATAGCAGCCCTCTCTCTCTTGCTCAACTTCTTCCTTTTGTGTTTCTTTCTCTAACTCCCTCCCCTATCCTACTGTTCTGTTCTCCCAGGCTGTCAGGTGGAGTTATTTCCCTGCGAGAGGAAAACACTGGAGACTGTGAAGGAGATTCAGGGGAATTACATGTGTTGGAAAGGCTCCAAGGGGTATTCCGCATACACATCTCTCTGTCCATACTACAGGCAAGTATACCCCAAATGGTCTTGTTGACTTCCTCACTTGAGGTCAAAAATACAGTCTTTATAAGAATGATGAATTTCTGAACTTTTACAAGGGATAACCCAACTATTCACTTAAACCAGAACAACTTCACATCAAAATCAAAATTCCTGACAATTTTTATATAATTGTGGAATACATTCCTGTTAAATCACTAGGAGATATTAGGTAGGAATGATGAACCCACATCAGTGTCTGGCTGGTACTGAAGAGGCCACAGAAACAGGTTTATGATAAAGAAGGAGGCTGGTGTCATTCTGGGTCAGACAATCTGTTGTTCACAATCACTTGTTTTTCACTTCTCAATGAACAACAAGACTTTTGGTTGTTCAACAGGGCAACTCCCATCTGTTCATGTGCTGAGTCAGTATGAGCGTGTAAATGAAAACAAGTGTAATTCTGTCACAACCTCCCAGGGCAATCAAAAAAAAAAAAAAAAAAAAAATCAATCGAAAAGACTCATTTCACAGCACATTGCAACTTCACCACTGTGAAATGGCCAAAGCCAAATAAAGTTTAACACACAGTTTCAAGAACCAGCACAACTTTCCATTTGATCTTTCAAAAGAACTTAACTGTCCAGCAAAAAAAAAAGCTTAATTCAAATGTTAAATTTGTATGTACAGAACAAAGAAGAACTGCTGCTTGTTCAATACT
Organism: Anoplopoma fimbria; assembly: GCF_027596085.1. Lineage (NCBI taxonomy): Eukaryota > Metazoa > Chordata > Actinopteri > Perciformes > Anoplopomatidae > Anoplopoma > Anoplopoma fimbria. Next base: position 14,817,898 of record NC_072453.1, read on the forward strand.
GTAAAATGGGTCTATATAATATCCATGTCAGTCAAGATTCAAATAAATCTTAGTTAACAAATTGCAATCTGGGTGAGATAGCTTATTTGTACATCACATAAACATCTGTCAAATTAATAATTTTAAATATATAATGCCTACCATATGTGTTCAAAGGCATATTTTATAGTGTATTAACTCATAGGCAAGGCTCAATGTTTGTATTTAGGTCACAGAACTGCCAAAACAGAGCCAATTTGAAAATGGAAATTGAATTTACTTGTTGTGGAAAATACACATCATTGATTCTATTTCAACCTGCCAAAACAAGGGAATTTTGTGTCAATCCACACGTGTGTGTTGCAGGTACAACAAGGTTTACAAGAGACACCAGACAGTCTGCCATCGTACTATCTGTCCAGGTAACAACTCTCTTCTTTCTCTGTTCTTTCTCTCTTTGAGATGATGTGTATTTGTGTACCACCCTGCCATTCTCTCTCTCTCTTTCTCTCTCAACACTACACCGTAGATCCCTGCGACTCTCAGCCCTGTCTGAACGGTGGAACATGTGTGTCGGATGGTCCAGAGGGTTACCACTGCGTGTGTCCACCCGGCTATGGAGGAGACCCACACTGTGGTCTGTACACTGTGTCTCTGTACTTACTGAGATATGAGCATCACCCCACTGGCTGCATACTATCTCTCAAACTAACATGACCCTCCATCCGTCCTCAGCTCCTGCTTTATCACTGGACTGCTCCGTAGACTTGCTGTTCCTGGTGGAGGGCTCTTCCACGGTCCCCTTGGAAGGCTTTCTCCGCCTCAAGTCCTTCTTAAAGCGCTTCCTGCGCACCGTGATCGGGTCTGACAGTCCCAGTAAAGTCGGCCTGGTAGTGTTTGGCGGAGAGACCAGAGTCGAGGTCCCGGTGGACAAGTTCAAAGGGGACCTGAAAGGTTTGCTTAAGACTGTGGAGGCACTTCAACCAATCGGCGGCAAGACCCTGACAGGCCAGGCGCTTCGCTATGTCACACGCCACGGCTTTGTGAGTGCGCCAGTCTTCGCGGACGTCACGGACGACCTGCCCCGCGTGGTGGTGCTGCTCACCGCCACTCCTGCTGCGGACGAGGTGGTGGAGCCCTCTAAATACGCACGAGACAGAGAGATCTTCCTGATCGGGGTGGGACCAGACTACCTAAAGGAACAACTGAATAATATCACAGGGAATCCCCAGAGGACCATCACCTACACACCACCGGAGTTCAGTGCCAAGATCCCTGAGCTCAAGGCTAAGATCTGCAGTGTGGATACACAAGGTACTGACTGATAGACTGACTACTTAACACCGCATAAAATATCGTTCCAAATGTGAATAACAATGTTGTTTTATGGTCATTCCTTTAGAGATGGAGAAATGCATGCTTAGCGAAGAAATGCACAAAATACAGTACCAGTCAAAAGTTTGGACACACCTTCTCATTCAACTACTTTGAAGAATGTAAAATATAAAACATATTCTGGTTTGTTGAGCATTTGTTTGTTTACCACATAATTCCATATGTGTTCCTTCATAGTTTGGATGTCTTATTAATCTACAATGTAGAAAAACCATTGAATGAGAAGGTGTGTCCAAACTTTTGACTGGTACTGTATGCAATCATTTGATGAAGTCATGTTTTGTATGTTTGTCTCTATATTTTAGCAACAATAATTCTTTGTTTTTTTCCTACAGGTTGTCTTGGCCAAGCTGTAGACCTGGTGTTTGCCCTGGATGCCTCAGGTGGTGTCAGCCCTGATAACTTTGGCATCCTGCGTGACTTCGTTCGCTCCCTCACCGTGCAGTTCGACATCAACCGAGACGTGGCTCAAGTGGCGCTCGTGACCTACAATCGGAGGGCCACCACCGTCTTCAACCTGGACACCCACGAGACCGGCTCCACCATCCTCAAAGCTGTTGATGACGCCAACTACATGGGTGGAGTGGCTTCAACCGGCGCAGCTCTGCTCCACATCCACACCAACGTCCTGACGGCGGCCAAAGGTGCGCGGCCCGGAGTCAACAAGGCTGTCGTGGTGGTGACAGACGGTTCGGGCGGCGATGACGCTGTTGTTCCGGCTCAAAAGATAAGAGATAACGGAGTTTCACTGTTTGTGATCGGAATCGGGGATATACAGAGAGAGAGGCTGCTGCAGATTGCCGGTTCGGAGGAACACATGATCACGGTGTCGTCTTATGAGGATCTCAAGTATTTTGAGGATGTGCTGGTGCAGTTGCTGTGTTCAGGTGAGAATAATGAAGGGAAAGTACCAAACCTTGACAGGACAGCTTGTTGTCTCCTGTTCTATGGATATAAGATGACGGAGTAGAATGAGAAAAGATGGACAATCACAAAATAGGAACTTTTTAATGTCATGGTACAGGTTGATTTATGATACATTTCTTTCTATTAGAGGTTAAAAAGCCGGTTAACCTGTGCAAGCCCAACCCATGTATGAATGACGGGACCTGCATTCTGTCCGGAGGGAGCTTCCGCTGTCAGTGCCAAGGCTATGAAGGACCACACTGTGAAACAAGTCAGTGACATTAATGAGTCTTCTTTCCTTATCTCCTTACTTCCACTCCTTACCTTCCACCTTCCTGCCTTCATTTAATGATAATTTCACTATCCTATTGTTTCTTTATTCTTATCTGTTTATCAGTCAAACCTTTTAACTCATTTAGTTAGGTCTGGTGGTCTGAGCATACTTGTTAAAGGCATGATTATGTTTTAAAGTTGAGATTGCCACTACCAAAAAGTCCTTGCAGAAACATCCTTATTTGCACGTGCATATGACTTTTTCTGTGGTTTGTCCGTAGAAAGCAGAAGGCCTTCATCCAGAGGAGATCTCCCGAGGCCTGCTGGACTCAGGAAGAAGAGCAGGCAGAAGAAGAGTCACCAGGAGCTCCTGCATCACTACAAAATGCACCGCAGGAGACATGCTGCCTGATAAACACACATACTATTCACACAAACAAGTCACCTATGGACACCTAAGAGCCAGGGATGTTTGCGGGTTCACAATGGAGTAAAGGGAAAACAAATTTTACTGTTTCAATATTTAAGTGCCTTCAAACTGTATGTATGTCTACTGCGGTGTCTATTTGTGTCTTGTTTGTCACTGTACTCGCTTTTGTGCAACCGTCACGATATGGTTCTGTTGTCTATTCAAAGATGTAAACTTTTATATTATAAAATAGTGTATATGTGTGTCAAGATTTTATTAATTTCATTGAATAATCACCACAACTTTTTACCATGACCAAAAATTCTCTATACCAAATGTTATTTTTAATGATTCAATTTATCTTTTTTCCAATAGGCCTCCTCTAAATCCACTTAACTGATTGAGGTTTATTAGAAGTTAAAATTCTGATTGTTTTCTGCCACTAATGAACTCAATTTTATATTTTTTTAATTATAAATATTTTATAAATATATGTATATATGTATTTCATCATTAGTTAGCACTATGGTATACTACACTTACTATATATCACCTAGAAACTAAGGCTGGCTTAGTATTTAACTTATCCTGTACTTTACTAATATCACTTCTGGGGAAAGAGAAACAAACTTTCATCATCTGTTATTTGTCAATCCAGCTTTAGTTCAAATAACCTAGATTTTAATATTAGAATTATTCAACCTTAAACACCAAACAAGCCCTGAAATGGTATATTTGAAATGGCTAGTAATTTAAATATATTAGCCAAAGTGAATTTTAAACACTTGAACCTTCAAAAATGATGCAAGGTGAACATCCTGTCATCAAATGACTTCCCTTCATAAATACTTTATATCTTCATAAGTGATAAGTGACCGATTTAGCTCTGTATACCCTGTCAAATGTTTATGCTGCACACTTCCAGTATTTTTTTACAAATGTCAAAGCATTCTAACTACAGTGAACATTGGTTCATTTGCAATAGAGAGGCTACACGGACACATGTAACATTAAAGGCAAAAGGAGACATTTTTATAAACAAATTTCAAACCAGCATTGTTGTCAGTACATTTTTATTTTAATAAAAAGTGCATTTTTAGCTAGCAATACAACCAAATGAGGCTGAATAATGGTGTTAATATATTTACATCTTGGCTACCAGCATATATGAACCAAGCTACAATCTAGAGTGTACAAAATTTGGTAGAGGGGTATCTCTCTGTCTCAGTGGTTTCAAAGGTTTGGCTGTTTTCAATGTTGAAACATCGCATGTGTGCATCATCATCAGGATCAATTGTTAAATTGGCCAAAATGCTACGACATCAATGTCCTTACTTTAGCAAATGGGGAAAAAAACAACAACTTGAAATGTCATTGAAATTAAGATTTTCCAGTGGTGTTTGAGAAGACGGCTTGTGCATCTCTCTGATTGTTCTTTTATAGTCTTGGCAAGGAAGCGAGGAGGATGAATGAGAGCGTTGATTTGTCCCTCTGGTCTGGTAAAACAATGGTTCCTATTGCGGACAGCGGACAGGCCCAATAGAGATCTGAGAGGTCAAAGGGCATCTAGGTGTCCCTCTATGAAGTGGATTTCTTCTCCCACTCCTGTTAAAACAAAAAAAGGATGAAATGTAGGTATTCTGACAGCATAAAGTGGACAAAATCATAATTATACTTCTTGAAATATACATTTTTGAGCTGCGTGAAACTGAAATATCTTGTTCCACTGATGCATGTGTGCTTTTTAGACTCACCATAGCCTTCTGCAGGACTTTGCCTTTGGTGGCCATGATGGAGGCAGGTCTGTTCTTCAGCGCAGAGGCAGAGTTGACTGGGTCTGCACTGACGTTGCTGTTGTAGGGCTGGGATGATGGTGATGATGATGATGATAATGAAGATGATGAAGATGTCTGGGGAGCAGCCAGGGTGGCTTTAGGCTGAGGGTGAAAATGGTAGAGGAATAATTTAGGGAGTGAGACAAACAGCCGCTCTGACTAAAGAGAGCGAAAAGGCTCGTGATCGTCATGTGATCATCTTCCTGACTTCCCCCTCACACTGACCGTTGGTGCGTCCTGGAGGCTGCTGTCCAGTGTGGTTCCCAGTGTGAAAGGCCCCGACTCCACCTTCTTCAGACTTTCCTTCACTTCCACCAGTCGGAGCTCCACCTCTACCCTACGGTGCTCCGCGTCCCGACACGCTTCCTCCTTCTGCTTCAAACAGGCTTCTAATGAGGCCTGCTGCTTGGGGTCTGAGGAGGATAGACAGCTGTCAGTCACACAGATCACGGTGAACCCTTCAGTGGTTTGTGACTGGAGGAACAGACGTACCTTGGCAGGCGCTGAGCTCCTCTTTGGTCTCCCTCCTCTCCTTCTTCAGGTTTGCCAGGCTGCTCCTCACCTCCTCCCTGTCTCGCTCCAGACGGTCGCGCTCATCGATGTAGCGGCGCACGTCGGCCTCTGTGCGGTTCTTGCCCAGTTTTATTTCCACTGCTCCGGGACACCCTGGGAATTAAAGATTGAAATTTAGTCAATTTTTGCATCCAGTATTTATCATGACATTTGCTAGAACATGCAAAGAGAATATATATAAATCATGCATTCCCCTGTGAAGCTGTGCATTTGACTGTAAAGGATGCAGTGTTTCACTAGAGGGAGCTGTGGTAATGTAAGATTACAGAGAAAGGGAAGCAGTTAGACTCAGTGTTGGGAAAACAATAATAGCTCCATTTACTCACTAAAAATGATTGTTAGACCACTTATTTTAATCTCTACTTTCCAGATATCTGCAAAGGTGTGAGTGAAGGTAGTGATAGTGATACAGAGGAAGCCTCTTTGTCCTCACCTATGGTATATGCCTTCGGCCTCAGGGGGTGAGGACTGCGAGGAAGCCCAACAGACACCATGGGGCCTTTATTGATCTCGAGCCCCGAGGAGCTGAAGGCCTGTGGGATTTCCACACTTGTCCTCTTGGGGGTCTCCTGGCTTTGGGATGAGGTCTTGACTGTTTGGGTTTGGGGCTGTCGTGCAGCGGGAGTTGTCAGGTGCTCTTGTTCTGGTTTGCTGGTAACAGAGGTCGGACTTGTTCCATTTGACTCAGTTGTTGACTCAGTACGGTTAGTTGAAATGTCCTGGAAGTTGAGGCATAAAACATGGAATTAAAGCACAAAATATAACATAGAAATGTCATGCAAGTATATTGTGACAGCTATTTTCTATAACTACAGCAAATAAGTCCCTATTTCCTACCTCTTTCATTTGAGATGAGGGGTCCTTCACCTCCTCCACCGGGACCGGGGAATGTCTAGAAGTTTCTTTGGCAGGGGCTTTATGGAGGAAGGAGCGTACAGGGATCAGGTCCAGGTAAACCCTGTTATCAGGGTCCTCATCTGTTCCCACTGAGTCCTTGGTGTCCTGTGCGCATGTTTCATTGTGTTCCTGAAGATTGTTGTCCTCACTCTCTGGCAGGCCACTCTCTTCAGCATCCTGTATTGCAAAAAAGAGGAGGAAACGAGTGATGAGATGGAAAGGGGCCAGATAGTGTGTGTAAATGAAACCGAAATTGAAAAATGATTTGAAAACAATAGAGCCGCAAGTATTTGTTCCAAAAAACAAACACCAGCCCAGATGATTTTACTTATTGTTCTTTTCAGTTTGAAGGAGTACTAATCCAATCAACATGGATGCTGAAATAAGGACCTGCACGTTTTTTGACCCCTGTGCACATGATTTGACATGCCTGACCTAACCTGAAAATTCTGTTATACCATCAAACATGTTTTGCATTTGCTTTTATAACCATTCATTTATTAAACGAAACACCTTTTTTCCTTGTTAAATGTATTTATAGAAAAAACATCCTATTTCTAACATTTATTTATAAAATGATGCTTATTTGTTGCTATTTAAGCTGAAACAGTTGATTAAACCATAATCGATCTACAGAAAAACTAATTTGCAACTATTTTGATGATAAATTATCTGGTGTTAAGGTTATTTAAATTCAAAATGTAATATTTATATATAAATATATATATATATATTTAGTTCCCTGCCTCTTATGTCCTGTGACTTCATGTATTTGTGTTTTTTCCTCCTTTTTCCTGCGAATCACCTGTGTTTCATTAGTCTCGTCAGCCTTGCTCTGGTCCCTTCCTTTCTTCCACCAATCAGCTTTCAGCCTGCTCTCATGTCTGTCCACCTGTACCTTGTTGTCTGATTAGTTTCTTGTATATTTATAGTCCTGTCTTTTCGCTGTTGTTTGTTGGTTCATGTTGCTTTGTTGCTGTTTGAAGCCTCTGTTACCTGATTTGTTTACCTGCCAGCCTTTTTCATTTCATTAAATATAAACTATACAATGAAAAAGCTGATTTTCCCTAATTAAACAGATGTACTGCCTTGATAATGGAAGAAGAAGATCTCAGTTGTTTGGTTCCAGATAACATACCTCTGGGTCAGCTATGGATGCCACATCATCATACAGTTCATCAGAGTCGCGAGGGATGGAGGCCGGGGTGTCTATGTAGGTGTTTGGCTCTGAATACCCCCTCTGCATCAAGCTAGAGAGACGCACAAATAAACAGATAGGCCCCAAATTGAATAATATGCCAAAGTATACATACACCTAAAAATGGACAGAAGTGAGGATCTTACTATAAGGAAGTCTTGGCAGCATTGACGATGCTGGAGATCCTCTCAGCGTTGACGTAGTCGTATGTGAGTTCCTCGGGGTCCATCTTGCTCCCCGTCTGTGACAGCAAGAGGCCCAGCCAATGGCCCATGTCTGCTGACGTCTTAGCCTGAGAGAGCAGAGGAAAGAGTAGACCAAAGTGCATTCAATACAAACTGTGCACTTGCAACATCATGCGTTTAAAACCAGCTCATGGTTCATTATGTGTTGACAAAATGATTTCCATAATTTTTTATTTTGGGGAATTTAAACATCTACTAGAGCTGTATGAAGTAACACATATTGGTTTGGCACATATTTATTGAATTAAAACAGGTAATAACCTTGTTGGGTTTATTATTTGTATGTTTTGGTAAATACTTGACCAAAGAACCATAAATGTGTCATAGCCCTCAAGACTAAACATTAAATTCCATGGCTTATGACCAAATATGCACTGTAGCAGGGTGGTACTGGAAATCTAATGGAAAAGGGTGTAACATTAGTCTGCAAAATCCCAGTACAGCCACACCCTCCACACACACATATGCACACAAACATGCAGACCACCCTTGTGTGCTCACATATATTACACCGTCTAAGTTGGATGTCAGCAGAATGTGATTTCCAAAAGAGGACATGTTATTGTTTCTTATGAGAAGCAGTACTCGGTTTTCTCTTTTTGAGAGATGCTGACATTTGTTTTCTCTCCGAACATGTTAGACTTGTGGTTATTTCTCAGATCAAAAGCGACCCGCCCTCGCCTACAGAGTAACGCTGAAGTCAGCTCTCATCTGAGACAAACACGAACTTAAACCAGAGTGTTAACCAAAGAGGCTTTATTACAAAGGTGAAGCATTGCAAACTCCGCCACATGGATGGATGAAAGCGGATTGGGTTCTTTTATTGCATTATGTTTTAATATTTTCTTTTGCTAACATTAGATATTTAACAGCCATATTTAACAGCCATATTTACCATTACGAAAAGTAGTAAGCTAGGGCCAATTTAGAATCAGAATGTTTGGAAGATATGTGGCTTGTGAAAAAATACTCCAATATTAACTTTGGTGCAAAATAATAGAAATAATCTGCATTCACGTTTACTTCCCCTACTGGAGTTAATAAACTCAGGACCTGCCACTTGTCTCCTAAAAAGACGGGGCAGTGGTGAAATCCAAGGTACACAGATACAGTGAGTTTTTTCTGAACAGTTTCTGGATTATTAAAGCGTCATGCAAATTAATTCAGATCCAAATCCAAAACATTTGCAGAGATGTTGTAAAGCATAAAAAAAAAAACCCTGTTGTTATCTACCTCTAGGGTTGCCAGCTGAGTCCCCTCCATGTTGATCCTGAAGGAGTACAGGTGCTCGGGGCTGGGGTCGGGCAGAACGTTGCAGCCCCCCAGGGTCACAGCTGGCTGGCTCACTTTGTTCTTCCCCTTGTCCTGGTAAAACCATAGCTGTCCATTCTTAATAAGGCACCAGCAGGTCCGCCATTGGCTGTTCACCAACACGTTGAGGTAGCCTGACAGAGGAAATAGAAAATATTGATTAAATCCGAGCCATCAGAGTGTTCTGCTACTATCTTGGTTATTGAAATAATCAAAGATCTCTTATCTTTATTCATAGCTTTGAGGCCAATTCTCCCTATTGAATACTAAGTGCTGAGCAACCAAGCATTTTGTTATAAGAGTGTATAAGCATCGCTATCTTTTATAAATCAGAAGGCTACATATCAGAAAATGTTGACATGTTTAGTCTGGTATAAAATAACTACACATAGAGACCTTCACCAGACGGCCCCCGCTGCTATGAATACCACCCAGCGAGGGCTGCAGAACAGACAGTAACTGTGTCAAAGGAGAGGAACTGCACCTGAGTGCTAATCAGTACATTCTTTGGAGTTTTAAAAATCCGGCACGACATGTACAGAACATCTCTGCTCACCTGAGGTGTCCACGCATTTCTCCGGACTCTCCAACGAGGAGTGTTTTTTCTTGCCGATGTTCATGAGGTTGCTAAACTTCAACCCTCCACCGCCTTTTTTCTTCACTGTGGAGTCGAAGAGAAGATTTCTTAACACGATAGTTTTTGCTAAGCTGCACCATGTGCCTTAACCAATATTTTGGACTGAATGCGTAGAATATTAGAAAGTCTCACCATCTTTGTTTTCGGGAGTCTCAGCATGGCTGTCAGTGCTGCTGCCGCTCTCTGAAGCCACTGAGTATCTCTCACTCAGTTCTCCCTGAAGGTTCAGATCAACATTGTTGTCATTGATTAGGCATGTTCATAAGAAATACAATTTATGACAAAAATAAAAAACTGCAACTGAGCCCTCGCGTTGGGTCGAGCCAATCAAAAGCTCCACAACCTCTTCCAGATGTTGTCTGATCATGCAACGACAGGTACTCTGAAGCACATGTGTTCAAAGTAAGCTTACCTTGGTACAAATGAGCCTTGGGGAGTCAGACCCAGACTGTTGCGGGTCACAGTTTTCAGCTAGCTTGGGACTGATCTCCTGAATCACCTAATCAACAAAAAGATGATTAGTATATTCATATTCAGATTTATTCTTTTTTTTTTCAATTAAATCATCATCACTGCAGAATTCACTTTAAAAATATGAGCAAAACATACGATCGTAAAACACTTTCCAGAGTCTTACCCTCAGCCACTGCTCCGTCTGCTCCTTGCTCTGCAGGCCCAGCACGATGGCTTCCCCTCCCACTGGAATGATCTTCAGCTTGTGCTCTTTCCTCCTCATCTGCTTCTCCTTGTAGACCACACTGCAGCCCAGCAGACTCACATCCAGCAGAGGCGTCTGCTCCTTGGAGCTCTTGTAGCACTGAGAGGGGAAGAGAGAGACACTGAACATTAGGATTGAACAATGACTGACTGCCGCCTCCAGCTAAAAAGTTCATCAAAATGTTTATTGATTGATGCTAGCTTTAACACACAGCTATGAGAGTTGTATTCATCTTCTTATCCAACTCTTGGAAAGGCCACCAACAATAAGGATATTTCCCAAAATATTTAAATATACATTTTGTGTGAATTATTCTCCTTGGCATGTGGTGCCGTCTCATCATTTTCAGCCCAATTGAGGACAGAGCAACAATAGACTGTCCTACTACTACATCTGTCTACATGTTGATTTACTGGATTAATATTTTCCATTCTAAAAATAAGTGCCAAAACAAGGGCAGCACGTGACAGCTAAGTCTCAGAGAGTTTATAATCTATTCTGAGGGTTTGCTTATGTAAATGTTTTTTTCCATGTCAAGTTACATTGAACTGCTGTAATAAACAAACCCTCTGTGCCCATGACCTTTATTGTTGTACACCAAACCTCACCGGGGCTTTAATTCAGTTTTTTCACACAATCTTTTACCAGCAGGCGATGGTCTTTGATGACACACAGCTGTTTGGCCCACTGGCCCAGCCACTTCTTCCTCCACAGGAAGGCACAGATACGAGCGTCCTTCATGAGCTCGATGGACGCCTCCGCTGAAGGCCACTGGTGCTGCGCTGACGGTAGCTTTTCTCTGATCACTTCCTCCTCATCGTAGGACTCGTACGAACTGCTAACGGCATCCACGTCGTCTACGGAAGAGAAACCAGGGAAGTGATAAGAAACTAAAACAAAGAGGCAAAGCGTGTGTGGCAGGAGGGGGCATGAGCAGAGACAAAACACACATTACACTGTTAAATGAACTTGAGTCAATGCCTGACTTCTTGATCTTGATGACCTTCCTGAATGAAAGAGGATTTCCTTGCAACAGCCAGGCTGGAAATGAGCCGTATTGATTGTATTGATGAAAGACGATGGCAGGAAAAAGATATGATGAAAAGGAAAACAGCAAAATGAGGTCTTTGATAAGCTGGGATTGATTAATGACTATTGTCACAAGTCTCGGCATGACGTCATTAATCCACATGCAGGTCATGCTGGACGATGAGGACTGAGGGCATGCTGATAGGCCCGTGCACATGCATACATAAACACACGCATCCAGTGATTGAGAGGTAGCTACCCCTGTTGATAACAGCATAAACCACACTGTCAGAGCTCTGCACTCGCATCCAGGGCCCTGAGAGGAGGCCAAAACAGTCCAGATCTACACATCATCAAAGGAAACAGGGAGAGGAAGAAGAAGAAGAAGAAGAAGAAGAAGAAGAAGAAGAAGAAGAAGAAGAAGAAGAAGAAGAAGAAGAAGAAGAAGACACAAGATTGGGAAAAAATATCCAGAACAAAAATGCCTTTAAAACTACTTCTAGAGAAAATAAATGCAAGCAAAGGAAAACCTAAAATAAGGCCAAATTAAACTTATTATTTGAATAGTTATTAACCTGTTAACCTTGTGAGTATGTCATTACATATCAAAACTTGTCAATAGGGATGTAGTAATATATCGGTATTGATAAAAAAAAGTTATATTTAAAAAATAAATATTGTTATCATGTTAAAAATACATATCTTATAATGATTAAATAATCCAGTACCTTTTTACTTCATTTCATTTATATATATATATATACTATATATATATATATATATATATATATATATATACTATATAGTAGGTATAGTAGGGTGTCGGGCTGTGGTCAATAAGTACATTTTACTGCTAACACAGTGAGACACAAGGCCACTTTCTGTGCAAACTTGAAAACTAAAAGGCTCAAGGTACTTCTTCAGAATTACTGCGTTGGTTGAATATCAATACAGCAAGTAGGGCTGTCACAAATATATATATATATATATATATATATATATATATATATATATATATATATATATATATGATATTGATATATACAGCAAGGGCTATATATATATATATATATATATATATATATATATATATATATATATATATATATATATATATATATATATATATATATTTGTGACAGCCCTACTTGCTGTATTGATATTCAACCAACGCAGTAATTCTGAAGAAGTACCTTGAGCCTTTTAGTTTTCAAGTTTGCACAGAAAGCGGCCTTGTGTCTCACTGTGTTAGCAGTAAAATGTACTTATTGACCACAGCCCGACACCCTACTATACCGTCACAACAGACCAAAGCTTGTCAAAGGATGTGGTCATGGTGTCTCAGTGCATGATAATTAACTTGTGTTTGCATCTTTGCGTACAACTTGGAGTGCATGATAAGTGTTGAGGGTCACTGATGTGTGAGGCTATTTCCATTATGGTTAACAGCTCAGAGGTTCAGGTTTTCTGAAGAACAAGAAACAAGCAGATGACTGGCCTGATCAGCTTATAACACACACTTCACATGTGTGGTTTGGGTTGGAAATTACAGCTACATTATACATGAGCAGCATCTCATTTTTCAAGAAGGGATAACAAACAACAAACCGGTGCGCTACCAGTATTTTTTCGTTGATGAATATCCTTTGCAGTAGTATTGCAGCAAGGAGATCATCAAGTACTGAATATGACAATCCTTAAAATGGCCCTGTAGATTATTTTAAGTTGCATTCCTGTGAATCAGGTATGGGGAAGAAGGAATATAAGAAACAACTCAAGTTACTTGTAGATAACAGGTAATATTATTTATTGTGGGCAAAAAAAGAAGAAACATAATGTTGAAGCAGAGTTCCTACCATTGAAAGTTTCCTCATAGGGTTGAGCCTCCTCGTAGTAACTCTCTGAAGTATCTGAACAGGCTGGAGCAGGGACTGCAGGTAAAGGGAACGGCTCCCGACCCATCACACCCTGACCGATGAGAGAAGGATGAGAGAGGGGTGAGGGAATATAACATGTAACGTTTAATTCCAGTGTTATGCCCTACAGCTATATAGCCTACAAGCATGTTCAGTGATAAGGAGGATGTCCAGGTTAACATTAATACACATTCACGCACATTATCAACATGCGTTCTTCCCCCAGGCTGAACATGTGGCTCATCCAGCCGTCACTTCAGGAGAAAGTAGGGAATTCCTCATGTAACCAATCCTCGTCTGACCCTGTGCACTAGAGAGTTACATGCTTGCCTGAAGGGAAAAGTGTATGTGTGTGTGTGTGTGTGTGTGTGTGTGTGTGTGTGTGTGTGTGTGTGTGTGTGTGTGGAAAAGAGATGTGTGTGTGTGTGTGTGTGTGTGTGTGTGTGTGTGATGGATGTGTGTATTTGAATGTGTGTGTGTGTGTGTGTGTGTAAGTGTGTGTGTGGGCCCTGTGGCTGCCCTGAAATCAATCAGTAGTCTGGCTTCACTTCTGTCTTTCTTGTCATCTCCTGTGTGGTAAAGACGGTCGGTCTGCCTCTTCCCACACGCTGGAAAGCACCAGACTGTCTGCTGCTTGCGTGAGTCTCAATTCATTCAGAATATCTCAATTACTTTAATATTCAACTGAAGTAAATGAGTCAGACACATGATCCAAAAATGTATTTTTTGATGCATCATCACTTTTCTTATTTGGCCTTTATCAAGTTGGGAATCTTGGAGAATTTATTTTAATACACCCTTTTAAATGTTAAACTGCTTGTTTGAGTAATCTGATATTATATGTTAAAAATGTAAAAATGCAAAATATATGATGCAATTTCTTAACACAGGCTCAGCATTCAGGATAACATGCAACAATCTTGACTATGAGGCAACAGGATGCCTTTCAGGTTTGTGTTTTATCATCTATGAAATGGCCACACATTGCTGATCTTCATCTTGTAAGGTTTCATGCATTTACACGTCTGGCAATAGCTGCCAGTTCTTTTGAATGTTTTTTGCAAAACCACATCCGTTCCAGTGAAAACAATGTTTCCGGGATACAGTCACAGTTATTTGGAAGACAAACACAGATTATTTCCTGAAATTGTGAAAAATGGCTATTCTGCAGCCAATTACAAAACAATGTATTTTTATTCTTTAAACACACTTTTCACATCTTTGTGGTCAGCTTAATTACCTTCCTGGTTTTCAGTTTGTTTAAAGGTCACACTGGAATCACATCATCAGGTGTTTATATTAAAGACATTGAACGCTCACTTTCTGACTGAAACTGAAACAGTATGTTGAAATAGAAACTTTCCCCGAGTTGGAATTTCTTCCTTTATCTCCTCAACTTGTGATCACAACTCTCAAGCTATCATAGTTATGGTGCCAAGCAGATGATTGCAGATATGCATGTTTTGTCTAGGTACATATAAAAACTAAGAAGAGATACCTGTTAAAAAAAAATCTGCAATTGCCAGTGAAGATGAAATCTTTGCATTCTTTCCAGTATAAAGAGAACATTATGACCCAGAAAGATAGATGGAGACGGAAGCCCATACAGGGAAGAACTTGTCAAGGTACATGTATCCCCCTTCTTACAGATTATTATGTAAAATTATATAATCTTTTCTGTTAAAAACATGAAGGAAAAGTCATCTTAGGACGCAGCTCCATCCACATATTCATGTTGGAGAACTCTGATGTTGCTGAATATACTTCTAAAAAGTTTTTTTTCTCAAGTGAACTCTCTGAAACCTTATGAGTTGAATGACACCAAGAGATTTCTTAACTATGTCTAATGTTTCCTCCCGCCACTGATCTGAACACGCTGTCTGTATTCCTTCATATTCACTGTATTTCCCCCAATGCTGTCACATTCTCTGTAAGATCACAGAAATATGAAATATAACCCTTAAGCAGAGGAGCTGTATTTATCATGCAAAGCGTTCCTGTGGGAGGCTGGCTCTGTGGAAAAGTACGAGTTGAACATCTTAAAGTATCTAATACGATCAAAGTTTTAGATCAGTGTTTAATAAAGGGTGGATATCAGTTGGTCAAAGCTGCTTCCCTTCAATGTTTGATGCAGCAAAAGCTATTCCCTTCCTGCAAAACTCTGAAATCAACTATGAGAGTTTGACAGTAATCTGTTGTGTAGCAATGCTTACTCCCTATAAAAGAAAAATGAATTAAATTAAAGAGAAAATAGGCAGTAATATATTGGGTTTGGTGGTTACCAACCTGTGGCAGTAAATTGGTAATAGAGTTACTGCTTTAAGTAAGATTTACATACCAACAAAATACTGAAAAACAAATCTGTTTGTCTAAAACCCACAAAATCATCATCTCTGATGTGTGCTGTCAAAGACAGGGAATTCCCTGCTTGTGAGCTCCTTTCCCACCATATCTAACACATTTCCAGTAATACATAGCAGATGCAGTAAGCTGTCATAATAACTGGCGTCATGTCATGCTGCTGATTCAGTCACAGTGAAGACCATTTGATTGTGTGATTAGCCTGCATGCCACAGCATGAAGGAGAGGATCCCAAAGAAACGAGTGGGACGGAGATGTTATCACTGTGGTTTTAATAAGAGTAACATCGGTTATTCATTATGGAGCTGTTAAAGATTTTACATAATGCAAGCATCAGCAAATACAAATGTCAGAATATAATATGAGTTACAGTTGTCTCTCTTGAAAATGATGCATTGCCAAGCAAACATTAAGAAAACTTATTTCCCTGGGTTAGATCATATTTGTCAAACATCAGTGTAACTAATAACAGTAAAGGCTGCATTAGGTTTAGGTGTGCCAGTACCAAAGCCTTATTTTGGTGCATACTGGCTCAATGGTACACCAACAGTTAAGTGGGGCAAAGACATCGTTAATGATATCAGTTACACCTTTAATAAGCCAAATGAACTGCCATTATAAACATCAATACTTTCACTTCTTTGGCTCCAACTACTGTATTTATATCCAAGGGTCTCAGCTAATGGGATGCATAGATAGACCCTTTTTAGCACCACAAAACAAAGAAGCCTACACAACCGAGCTGTAAATAAGTTAAAGGGACAGTACGTCTTAACTCTCCTTGACTTATGTAAGGAGAGTGGAATTAAGCCAGTGTCACATATATAGAAGTAAAAAAGCCTTCGGATCCATGGATCCAATTAAGTTAGTGTCACAGACTTTAACATACTACTTGTTTTTATTTATAGAGCACTTTTTTGATGATAAATTAGTTCATTTAAATGATAAACTATTTTAAAACTTTAAGACTAAATCCCAACATATATAAGTAATAGTGTACGCTGTGTCATTTCATATGACGGATAACTAGACTTCATCTTATTTGAATTAACATTAAAGAGATTTTTGGTATTACATGACCCCAAAAGTAAGAGAAACAGCCACAAATACTTGAGAGCAGACTGGAATAAAAAAATTATTCCTCTGAGAAAAAGACTGGGAAGTATTAGTGCATACAAACAACAGCATTAATACACTAGAACAGTGTAAACTGCTCCCCGGTGAAAGAAACAGCAGTTCAGGCATCTGTTGTTAATTAAAAGAAAGAGCCAGGCATTCCAGAGCAACAGCAACCCCCCAACCGCCCACCCACCCTTATCTCCATCTTCTTTCTTTTTCCTCTCACTCATATCCCAAAAAATAAATCTGCCTCTTGTTTGGGCAAAGGATAAAGAGTTTGGTGAGCCATTCCACAGACCAGCTGGACTGATATTAAACAAGCCAGGTGTGTGTCTGTTGGTGTATTTTTTTTTTTGTCCCAGAAGACTCAGCAATCACTCCAACTCTCTAATAGTCCCTTTAACCCCTTTCTTTCACTTCCCACACTCACATAGACACACACACACACACACACACACACACACACATCCTCACCACAGAAACATTGTGTAGAAGGAATGGATTGTGGAGTCAGAGCATAAATAACAAAATAAGGAGAGGGGGCGATGGAGGAGAAATCGGGGTGTGGTGGAGGGGCTTCGAGTAAAGAGTGGGAAAAAGAGCCCAAAAAACGAACAGTCAGAGGAACATGGAAAATCCCTGGTTCCCATGCCAAGAATCCGGCACAGCGAAAACACTCTCTCACACACACACACACACACACACACACACACACACACACACACACACACACACACACACACACACACACACACACACACACACACACACACACACACACACACACACAATCACACACAGTGTATCCGAGAGCCTGCTGGGAGCTGAGAGCAAAGGAGAAGGTAGTGATAAAAATAATCAGCTTTGGAAAGTAACATTCAGGAGAACTCTCTGGGCCTTTGCTGTCTCTCCACCACGTGTAACATAGTATAAGTTTAACTTGAAACACTTCTTCCTCAAAATATTCAAAAAATATGTAAAGCATGAATGAAAAATGGAGAAAAAAAAGCCAGCTGGGAAGGCAGAAAAAAAAAAATCACATTTCCCATTATTTTGTCTTCTTGGGAACACTTTAACCTCTTCTAAACCTCCATATTTTGTCTGGATGATATGACTATAAATAAAGAAAATACACATGTACAAACTGAAATAGTCATGTGAAACCAAACTGGATTTAAAGGGGCAGTGCTGCCAGATAACGTAATCATGAATAATTTAGCAAATACTCATGTTAGCCAGTTATATTGCGGTTATGGTAATCACCGGTTGGCGGCAGCCACGTTACCCCTTAGTGTGCATGTCAACAGTTTTCCTTTCCCTGCCTGTTGCTTGCGAGTGGCACAGCTGCTATCTATAGTACAACTCTATTTTCAGACCATGCAGACAGGACGCAATGGAAGTCTCACAAACCTTTTTTTACCCTCCAGTTCTGGTGGAAAAATGGCTACACTTCTACACTCCAATCGCATGCGGCATTGTCTCTTGAGAGCCTGTTTTAGGACGAGAACAGACCCGGGTTTTGAAAGATCATGGAAGTGCCTGAAGGCCTGGGAGTCAACAAGAATATTCATGCAGAGAATTCGACCCTTGATCCGGAGGACGGAGAGCACCAGGGGGCTTGGTGAGAGTGAGGGTGGAGGAGAGCTGGTTCGCTGTGCAGCGGGCTTT
This sequence comes from Anoplopoma fimbria, assembly GCF_027596085.1. NCBI lineage: Eukaryota > Metazoa > Chordata > Actinopteri > Perciformes > Anoplopomatidae > Anoplopoma > Anoplopoma fimbria. The sequence continues at coordinate 14,836,367 of NC_072453.1, forward strand.
GCTAGTAAGGCACAGTAACTACTTCTGTGCCCTCTTTCAATCTGGGATGACAGAAAGTCTCCAGGACGAGCTCCACCTGAAGGGAGGTGTACGTGCAAGGGGTTTCCTCATCGCCCTCGCCGTCTGCAGGGGTGAGGCCCCCTCCATCAGCGACCCGGATGAGCTGGTAGAAGCTGTAGAGTGTGCTGCATTCCTGCAGGTCGCGTGTTTGGTGCAGCATCTTTGTGACATTATTGACTCGGACAACTGCCTCTTGCTATACCATGCAGCCTCCATCTTTGGGGTGCATGCGCTATTTCACAGTGCTGCTCTTTTCCTTTGCGATGCTTTTGATGATTTGAAGGAAGCAGCTGAGAGTACGATACCTGATGACCTTCTTAAATATTCTCAATCATTGTCTCCTGCTTCTTATATTGCTATAGGCACACACTCTCCTTCCATGGAACTGCTACAGGACTCCTTTAGGGTCGTTTGCTACCTTGATGAAAAAGAGGGAGACTGGAAGCATCTGACAAACCTCCCAACTCTCTGTAGCACCTCCATGGCCGGAGTGGCAGTGCTTGACAATCGATTGTATATTGTAGGGGGAGTTTATGGTTACGGTAAGGACACAGTGGACAGTAGCTTTTGCTACAACCCTGACTCAGGAGTTTGGAATACTCTCCCAGGTCCTCAGCAACTAAGATATGACTTCACCTTGCTGGGGCTAGAGGGCCGACTCTACGCCATTGGGGGCGAATTCCAAAAACGGACGATTTCCACAGCAGAGAGTTACAACATTGAGAAAGGAGAGTGGACATGTATACAACATGCACCGAGACCTGTTGCATCTGCAGCTTGTGCTGTTGTAAGACAGCGGATGTTTGTTTGCTTCTGGAAACCACCAGACACCACAGATATCTATGAATACATACCGGCAAAAGACGAGTGGAAACTTGCGACCACCATGATCAAAGCCCAGAGCTATGGCCATTATATGGTAGCACACAGAGACAATTTATATGTAATGCGCAACGGACCTAGTGACGACTTCCTGCGCTGTCTAATGGACTGCTACAACATCACGACAGGCCAGTGGACAGCCCTGCCCGGACAATACATCAACAGCAAGGGGGCGCTGTTCTCTGCAATGATAAGGGGGGACTCCGTGTTCACAGTGAAACACATGCTAACTCTTGAATACACCATCGCTGGGGATAGATGGAAGCCCCGCAGGCAGATGAAGGGGTTTCCGAAGAGTGGTTCGCTGTGGACGTGTTTACTCAGGCTTCCCAAGTCTGGAGCAGTTATACCACAGCTGGATGCAGAAGGGGAAGAAGAAGAGATTTCTTTGCCAGACAAATCTGAGGGAATTGCAAATGTGATATAACTGCTAAAAAACAATGTTTTGTTTTTTTAAGGAAGGACTTATATACAACATGCACCAAGACCTGTAGAGTGTGAACTGTTGCAAGAATGCGGATGTTTGCTTGCTTCTGGAACCCACTAGACACCACAGATATCTATGAATACAGAGCAGAGATCGGCTCGAATACGAGTCTAAGAATAGACTAAGAATAGAAGAAAATAGCACTGATACCAAACCATTCAATGACTCAAATGTTCTTCCTTTTTAATGCATTCACTCTCACATGCGCTCACACACACACATGCACACGCGCTGACACTACGCATTTGTTCTGATTAGCAACAGCTGCTACTGTAGTTTATATTAGGGGAGGCCACTGTGAATATGTGTGTGTGTGTGTGTGTGTGTGTGTGTGTGTGTGTGTGTGTGTGTGTGTGTGTGTGTGTGTGTGTGTGTGTGTGTGTGTGTGTGTGTGCAAAGTTCAAAGGCTTTGACGGGATGTTCTTAACCTCTCATTCTCTACTTTTTTCCTGAAGTCACACTGGGCCAATTCAGGAGCCACCGGCCTCCCAGTCGACATGAAACACTGCACAGCCTTCTCTAACTAAACTAGCTTGCTGGCCCGTGACTGATTAAATACCTATTTCTGTGGGAGAATACATTTCACATAGCCTTAAACTTGTGACTCTCAGAGTTGTGGGAAATGTTTTTGGCTTGTATGACCACAGTTTATTAAAAACCAATGAAATTCTCTGGCAACATGTAATATCAATCCACTTTGTTTTCAATGCTTAGTGATAGAAATGTTCTTACCGTAACAAAAGACCAAAATACTGTCAATTACATTCAAAGTTGACATTCTTTGAACCCTTTTTGGGTTCAATTGTCCGACTGGCGTCTGTTATGCTATGACCAGTCCCAGTGCAGTGGCAGAGAATCAAAGAATCAAAGAATTGAACATGTTAATTCACTCTGATGCAAAATAAATGGATGTCACTTACTGCTCTTGGGGGTGGCAGATTGGGGAGGCTCTTCTGTGGAACGGGGACATATTTTGCTGCTTTTCCATTGACCAGGGCATCTGATCTGTCATCTGGGTGAACAAAGAACAGAGAGGGACCTCAACAATAACAGAAATATTACATTTATATTAGCTAAATAACAAAATTCGGTCTCTTCTGTCTAGCTTAGACTGTAGCTGTGTAGAATGAGTTTATCTCTGCCAAGACTATTTCTAGGCCAATGTGTAACGTTGCTACTTCCTCTCTCCTCCGACCTTTAACTTTATTTCTACTTGATATATTGATAGGTAGACATAGAAATAGATGCAGTGCTCCGACAAAGTCACTTTAAACTCTTTTTTAAATGCTCTTAGCGTATCTTCCTCCATATCAAACATTAAGTTATCCACATAACATCCTTGAGCATTAGATAGCAAAAATAGAAAAGGTTTAGACCTGTTGAGTTTGTGACTTTGTTGCCCAGCACAAGTGGGATATCCAGTTAGGTATCTGGTTGTCTTTTTTGATAAACGTTTTACTGTTTTACTGTGACGTCTTTATCTTGCACTTCAACTGAAAGAGACAGTTCTGGTTTACCACTCAATCAATGATAAAGAAGCCTCCACTGATCTTTCTCTGCCCCAACTTTCCTTCAGTCTCTGTGAAAGAGAACTTGCGGCTTTGCTAGCGTCGCAGCTGAAAATATGCGCGTTAAGTCTGGAAACCACATTCTTTAACACTGTCCAAACAAAACAGGTCGGTCTCAGATGGCGAAGAGCTCAGAAAAAGACAGGAAATGGTGAGAGGGAGGGGAGCTGGGGGGGGGGATTGCTGCTTGTGGTAGCGTGTTCTCATCATCAGCTATTCACTTCATCTTTTTTTAACTCACACCTTTGCATCCTTTGTCCTTACCAGTAACAATGACTTTGTTCATGTAGATATACTCTTCATCAGCACCTGCACAGAGACAGCAGAGAGTTGTTAACAGTTGACATCAGCGTGCTTCTGCAGCTTTACTTTGTGGGTAGCTACCACAAACATTAACATTGTGTTATACTGAAGAAAGTAGAAGCCATTTGAATACAGCTCGACAAAACACCACGTACCACAGTGAGACATTCATGTTTTGCATTCTTAGTAAACAGTTATAGAATTCAAGCAAATTATCTGGTGAATATGTAAGATCAATGGAACTATCCAAAGTCACCCATGCACATGGTATTCTATACTGTAAATTGAATGAAGCTGATGCTATAAAGATAATTTAGTTTGAAATAGTATTTTTAAAAATATGGCACTTCATTTCTTTGTTGAAAGTAGTACTACGCTTCCGTAGAATGAAGACCGCTTCATATAATGTACAAAAGTAATTTACAGGATGTATTTAAAGAAGAGCATGCATATTTCTTGTTGCTCCGATGGGAAAATCTGACTCCACCTTAGTGCCAAACAAACTTTCATCATGTTTGTCAAACCTCCAGGATAAAAAGAGGGAACTTGACCCAAACAAGTGGCCTATTGTGTGGACAGATGGGCCCACTATTGACACCCACTCTCACCGTGGCTGGCATTCATCAAACATTAGTCAGGAAAGTCCCTGCCGGCACAGATAGAGCACTGTTTCACGTCTATCTTTGAAGATCGTACGACTAAATATATACGATGGAGCTCCTGAACTTGGTCCATCTGCTAAGACATTACAACCAAAAGTATAGTTTGGGTTTAGTTTGAAATCATGCTTCCACCTGGTTTCTGCATGGAGTACATCTTCACAAACAAGAATGAGGACTGCAGTTTATTTTCATATTTTAGTTATATAGGCATAAAAAGTCAGAAAAATAAGAAAATATTCTTATTTAATATGGTTTCTTGTGAGGACATTAAAAGAGCAGTGATTAGGAAGTACTTCAAATGGGGAGCTGGACAAATGATCAGGGCGTTCATTTGAGACTAAACTTGACTTCTCCTTGCACTCAAACGTAAATATTTACGAGTCAGTGTGAGCAACATTATAATTTAGGCAATAAGCGGAGATGATGAAACCTCATGTAATACACCAATGCTGAAGTCAGCTTAGTGAGAAAAGCACTGTGTTTTGTTTGACATTGGTCTCAGCATGGTGGAGTAATTACAAGCTGGCGAAGACGTCGCCATGACATTGCCACATAAACAGTTTGAATGAATGTCTTTTCTCAGACAATAAACCCTGCGGTTTTCGGCGTGGAAGGCTCCAGCTGGTTGCTGTAACCTGTTATGTGAATTTGTTCCGGAGCTGCAGCAAAGTTTTGAGGAAGGTTGTTTCATTGAATTAAATATTTTAGCTGACTAAGAATATACCCTGAGAGAAAATCAAACAAAACTCTAACCTTGGGTGATACTCTAGAGAAGCGTTCTCCTTTGAAATAGATATCTCTAGGTGAAACCAAACAACAGCAGATTGAAACTATGTTTTGCCTGCACAGTGAAAACAGATTTTTCGGGGAACAGAGTTGAAATGCTATTTATAAGCTGCTGTTCAAAGGAAGTGAGCGTCCCCAGAGGATAAATGCAGCTTCGGAAAAATGATACAGCTTGGAGCCAGGAGAGGAAGTACGGAGAGACGGGTCCAGGACCTGAACATGGAAAAGCATGACTGCTGGTGTGTGTGTGTGTGTGTTGGTGAGTGGTTGCGTGTGTCAGTGTGTGAGAGACAGAGAAAGACAGGGAGGGAGAAGCAAAACTAATACTGGCTGTTTCAATCCAAAAGTGATAGTGAATGTAAAATAATTTGGTCAAAAGTTTCTAGTATACTGTTATGAAGAATAGCATAAAGCAATGATTTTGACAGTGTAATGTTTTCATAGCGTAAGTATCACACAGAGCTAAGATTTCTGAATGAGCACAGTCATTTGTTATTTCCCCTTAATCACACACCTTGGTGCTTAGGCTTGGCTGAGGCTCAGTGCAGCACTGGTTCACATTGTAACAAGCTGTCTGACATTGTATGACTTCCAGGAACCATAAATGACACCAGCACACCAGCCGTCGCCACATTTTCATGCGAGTGTCAGATCCAGTGAGCAAGAACAACAAACTTGTCTTTCGCTGTTTGACAGGACACGTTAACGGGCCATGCGTCATGTTATGATGAAGCAATAGGCCCTTTGATTATACCTGACTTGTAAGGACAAAAGGGAAATAAAAATGTTAATCTGGATATCTTCCAAGGGAAGTAGAAATACAGTCCAAACATTTGTTATTCAGCCACCACAGTGTTGTTTTCAGCCACCAAAATGGGATAAAAGGCCCCAAATGTATTTGTGAATAGAAGCCTAGAGGAGCATAATCATTACACAGTGGTTACTGAGAGTTTAAAATAATACCAGAGTGGGTTGGTTAATAGCTGAGAATCTAAGTTCATTGAATTGTGGGAAAAGCAGGGCTTGACCACATGTTACATAAGGTGCTTTGCATAGAGGCAGACTGACTGCTAGTCAAAAGCTTTTGAACGATCCAGATTTGTGGTTAAACCTCAACCAATGTAACTGTCATGTCATAACAGATACCACACCATTAGGAAACATGAATCAGGAACACTGAGGAAATGTTTCAGACTACTTATTTTTTCAGCAATGGCCAAGATCTCGTTGGAAATAGTCTTCATCTTGCTAAACCTATGTGCCAAAGCTAACAGGCTATGGTTGACCTTTCAATGTACCTGCCTTAATTATTAAAATAGTGCCATCGCATATTTCTTGGAGCTGGAAGTCTACAGTAACTCTTAAACATTCAGCAGCCTTCATGGGATGTAAATGTAACTCATAACATAGAGCAGGCTATATTTTATCACTCTGAGGAATGAAAGATTGTCTTACAGTAAAATAAGCAAAGAAAAATTGACATTTAATTTCTATTTTTCGAACACAATACAATGCAATACAGTCTATTCTCTTTCAGGCTTACAAATATATCAAACCATTTATTTCTAAACCAGGCAGAGCAACTTTCTCTTCCTTTACTGTAATTTAAAATATACAAAAATAATGTATTGAGGTATTATCACATCAAAGGTCTGTTTCTAACCTTTAACTTTCTTCTTGTCTTTGTTTTCAGTTGTACAAGTCAAAATATTTGTCAAATGTCCCCCAAAATGTCCACCAAAATGAGTTCCTCTATACAATCACTGTGAGAACTGAAGTCATGCAGTTTGAGAATTGTATTTCCTTATATATCTACACCACAAGTTTGAATATTTATTAATAAAGTTTTGGGGCTTTAAAAGATGATCTACAGGTATGCACTCCTCATAGTTTACTGACTGACCTGGCACATACTATCTGCTGAGCTCTGGTTGATTCAGATGCCTTCCTGAAAACTAAGCCAGTGAGCCCGTTCAAAATCCTTTTTGATGCAAATAAGTGCTCTACTGTACGTACTGTATATCCACTACAGTATTTCCTTCATACCATTGGATGTCCTGTAGGACTGGAGGAGATCAGAGAGAAAGCCCTTCTGGATGGTGGCCTTCCCACTCAGGGTCTCCTTGTCCAGGATGAAGAGGAAGCGGTGGAGCTCCATCAGGAGCTGGTCCAGCACTGGAAGCACAGACAGACAAGACGGTCTCAGAGGTATAGCAAAAATAAAATCACTAAATTTTAAACTTGGTGTTACACATTTCTTGGCGTGACAGTATTTTGGAGTATTAAAACAATGGCGTTGGACCAGAACTGTGGCAGTTCCCATCAGCAAGAAAGAGAAGAGCTGAGAGCAATATAAAGCCTGTGAAGTTTCCAGGCAGAATAATATACTTTAATTCATGGAGAACAAGGAGTTCAACTCAATGACTTGTCTCTTAACACTGAATTCAGCTGCAAGTTTGTTAGCTATTCCATTCTCACTGCTGGGCCTTTGCGCCTGAGCTATGCCAACATTTAACATGGGAGAGACTCTTCAGAGTTTTTTTTAGCTGGCAGCGAGTTGATAACCATTCAGACTTTATGTCATTCAGTCAGTACTCTCATCCAGTTGCTATCATCAGTTACAAGTCTGAGGTTGTCTGTTTGAGGTTGTTTTGGTGGTTGCATGGGTTTGGTGAAAGGTCAAGTCCAGAGGAAGGAGGAGCCTGGGCATGGAGTTGGCGGGGCCTCTGTGTCTGGGTGCAGCCCACACACATCCTTCAGGGGTCAGCGCTGCGCTCACAGCCCTCTCTGGCGTGTGGGGAGCTCTTTGTGCTTCCCTTCACTGTCTCTTGGCCTCATGAATAGACCCCTTGCTACAGTGGGCCTCAGTGTGAGCACTTCACCAAAAGACGAAACAGAAGGGGGATAAAGAGGGGAGACTTTATTAAAGGATAAGGTGGGGCTAATATCAGAGGGGATGTCATACTGTTCTTAAGATACTGGAATGTAAAAAGTTTCCTTCAATCAGCATCGTATGATAGTAGGCTACTGTATACTGAGTAATTTGGCTCAATATTTATAAATTTCTTAATTTGTCTAATTCCATTTGGGAATGGAAATTTGCTTACGTTAGCCTTAACTCTGATACAGTAGCATCCAGGATGCTAAACTATGAATCCTGCTATGGCGAAGGATATTACTGACTGGATGGCAGGCTACCTGCTGCTATCCAATCAGAAGCGAAATGCTTCACATAGCATAGCTCATATCACACAAAGCTCTGTACAGCTATTTTGGATATCATTTTAACAAATACATGCTAGTAAAGTAACTGAAACACTGGACAAATAAATAGCGAGGCCAGACATGAGTCTTTGTACTCATGACAACCAAACAGCTGTAACTAAAACTGAAATGAAACAAAGTTAAAACTAAAAACAAAACTAGAAAAACAGATTTGTCAAAAACATCACACTCTACTCATGAACTCTACTCCATGTAAATTAAATCATCATAATCACAAATACCACAAATCTCACAACTATTATAAAGAGAGTAAACTGCTCCTTTGAACTCTCTTAAAACTGTCAGCTACTCTATTTTAGAGGCTCCTTCCGGCTCAAACAGATCCCTAACCATGCTTTGCGGGGAAGTACATTCATGCCCTCTCCCCTCCATCCTACACTCCCACACATCAAAGGACCAAAGCAAGGTAAATTACAGCAAAATAAGGTGTCAGAACCCGGTACGCTTAGCCCCTCGGAGATGACGAGAGGCTTTCCCAAAGCTACAGCAAGCTGGGCTGTTTTTAATGACTCCTGCTCAAGCTGAGTCAACGTCTGCTGAGAGGCCCCGTGGTAGGAGGACCTGCACCATGGAAAACATCACTGGTTTTGACACACACACACACACACACACACACATACATACGGCCATGTAAAGTAATTAAAGTTATATTTTACTATAATGATCAAAACTTTTCATTACATTTCAAGTAGTTGTTTAGCTGCTGATGTCTGGCTGCACAGTACGAATCTAAACATTTTTCCAGCTTCTCCTCATTGTGTGTTTGCAGAGATTGACTCTGATGGCCTTTTGGATTGGAGGACCCTGGGAAACAGAGTCAGCTGACAGGACAGGGAGGTCTGTAGCAGTGAGTCTCTGTGGGCTACGGACTGGCCAGATGCCCACTGCACATCCAGTGAGTGACCGCAGCATAAACGATTTACTTCTGTAGAATGGCCAAAAGAAATCCAAGACATCATCAGCCAGCCAAAGCGCTACAGTGTTTTCATTTAAAGAAACATATGTCTAAACAGAGTATAAAGGGGAGATGCGAATGTAATAAAAAGAACACTGAACAGCATAAAGTTTGTGTCAGTTATCAGTTGATTTGAGACTTCACTACGTCCAGCATTAGAGGAATTTCTCTTCCTCATGCCTGAGGTTTGCTTCAAGAAAAGCTTTTGTTTGATTTCTCTCATGTGAAGTTAAATACTCATATTGTGTTTGATATAGTGCTCTGATAAGTTGGCAGATCAGTAAGGTGTTTTTAATGCCTGATTAGGAAGACGGAAGTATGAAACTAAAAAGGAACTCCTTATATCGGACTGTTGCTGGGTTTTTTTTTTAATGTAAGACAATGACACATTATGTAGGCAAAAAGATCAGATCAAAGACTATTCATAACAAATGTTTCCTGCGCTATAAGTTATGATCTACTGAAGCCTTTTATCAATGCTGGTCTTCTTCTGTTTACCTTGTCTGACCCTGACAGCGGTCAATAGAACAAAAGGATCATTCTTTCAAAGTTCGGCAGAAATCTTTTTTGTAAGACCCTCCAAAAATAACAAACATAAAGTCTTTGCATGCATGTCTATCCGTGCTTTCATCTGGACTACAAATGATGCTTTCTTTTTAATCTTTAACAATCTTCAAGCACAGCTGCTAACCTCAAGATGATCAAGATGATTACAACAAGGTCTCACTAAAAAACTAAACTAACTGAAAGAAGCCCCACATTTGGTCAGCAACTGAAGTGGACAGGAAATAGGCTGCAGATAAAAAAATCCATGTCAAAATAGTTTAGCAAGAAAGCCATTTCATTCAAAGAAAAGGGGGTTGAACTTGGGTCTTTACCACCATTGTCCTAGTTAAATTTAAACATGTCTGCTGCAACAAGAGGGTCTTGTCAGGATCTTGACTTGAGGTCCTGCATCAACACTTAAGCGCCAAATCTTATTGAAAGCCTTCATTTTATGAAATCAAGGCAGGCATGGTCTCTCATTTCAATCAGACTGCTTCCAATTTAAATGGGGTTGCTTATATGCCTTTACTACTTGGTGGGATCAGTCGGAAAACATGCTGGGCGAATATAATTTGACAATAATCGAATTAGCTTTCCCTCACAACTGCAATAATTACCTACAGTACACTGAATGATAATGAATGTCTGGAATGGCACTTCAGCCAAGGAGCTCAAGCATTTCTCTTGCGCTCAGTTAACCTTTGAACTTGTGACATATGACATCACAGTGAAGATTCATCAGTAGCATGTTTACAAAACCCATACATTGTCATCCAAGTCCTTTAAAAGGCAGAAACAAACACGCATACTTCTACATTCTATCTTTTTTTCTCATTTCCAAAATCAAACTGGCTCAATTTCCATGTTTCCTCTCATCTTTACACCATCTTCCTCCATCTGTCTAACAAAAAAACAACTCAGCATATAAAGTAATGCTCCAGGAAATATCCAGTTTTTTACTGATGCAATATTTTTGCTGTTAACAAACATGTTTTTGCCTTTTATCAATGATGAAACAACTCTTTCGTGCAATGTATCAATGTTTGTCTTATAGACTAATGCAGCCAATGTTATGTAATATGAGGGCACAGTATTGAAAAATTATATTTTGAATCTGAAAACGATGCTGACATTGCACTGGCAACCTTAAACCTACAAACCACTCGGTGTTTACTTTAACATGTTGAAGGGACTCAACAATGCTTTTTTATAATATGATCGGGTTAGCCACCAAACTAAAATACTGTTATTTTGACCCAGTTCCAGATATAACAAGCTCAAGTTTTTACCATAAAGCTGTTACATATTTACTGCTAGTTCAACAAACAGTGTGCATAAGACATTAAAAACTGCAAAAGGATACACATCAGTAACAAATAGTGACACTGAGGTTATAGAAAAAGCTAGAGTAGATTATAAAGGTGATAAGACAAAAATTGTCTTGTTGGTTTTCTATCCATGGGCAATGGATAGAAAACCAAATTGATCCAAATTGGGTAAATTTTGTGTGTATCGAGTTTGTAAACTTTATTTGTCTGTTGCCAATTTGTAAGAAGATTCAATTAAATGTTGAGTTCAATTCATCCTCTGAAAAATCCAATACGGAGACAAATACTTATGAATAAGTAAATCAATTACATGGTTCCATGTTAAAAGACACCAACGATAGATGTAGAGGACCAAAGTTACATTTTGTGACTAACAATGACAGAGCTCCAAGTTCACCTAAAGGGGAAGTGGTGGAAAGAAGGAGAATTGCAACCGTTGGCCAAACACTGACATTAAAATGTTTATAAGCCAACAGATCCAAGCTGTTTGTGCTTCAGCAGACAGAAAAGAAAGTGACTGAAGCAGAGCAGATTTGTTTTTCTTATCATTTGACTCTTACACACCAAGATTCCAAGGAAAAAACACACCCAAATGACATTGACCTTTGGGTCAGTTTCAGAGAAATACAACAGAGAGAAGGAGCCACGTATGATTGGTTTGTTCCAGCCCGGCCTGGCTCTGTTGAGTGAGGCAGATAATTGGCTGGTGGCAAGGCCCAAAAAGTGGATAAAAGCACTGATTTGATTGGTGTTTGATCGCTATCCACAGACACTGGTCCGTCTCCCTGCAACATGCTGGGTTCAGCTGTGAGGCAGGGACATACGTGGACATGGCTGAATTAATCCAAGCTGTGTTTTGGTGCTATTGCCGTAGAAACCTGAAAAAAAAAAAGGCGGGGTGTCGACTTGATGACCTCAGAGAAGGGTCTGCCTGTGTCTGATAGCAGCACTGAAGGAACTTTGGAAAGAATTATGTGGGCAAAGTGACACAAGAGAGGAGAGAAGAGTGAGAGAATATATTGAAGCATAATGGTACTCTAAACCTTTCAGCTAAAAGCCCATAAGTCCTTTTCTCACAGCATTAAGTCAACATTACCCTGAGTTTTCACATAAAAGTTTTGATTGGTTTGTGAGTGCAAATAAGGAAACGTCAGCATGTACACTGAAGGAACATACAAAGACTTTGCCCTCATGAAAAGCAAAAACCAGTAAGATGTTGAACTTCTGAGCAATCTCAATCTCTCTGTAAAGAAATCTTAAGTGTGGCACTTTATTTCCCTTTAGGTTATTGTTTTAACAGGGTTAATGCCAGAGAATATCTTAACTAGTCCATGAGAAAAACTAAGCATCGTCCTGCTTTTCTACTTTCTCATCTAATCTGTCTCTCAATGACTTATCCAAATGAGAAAGTATAGAATATAGAGTATGTGATGGAGGATGAAGATGATTTATCTTGTATTTGCAATCATATGTTACATGCCCTTTGACTGTGGCTCAGTGGAGAGCAGGGTCGTCGTCCAATCAGAGGATCGGTGGTTCGATCCCTGGCTCCGGCAGTCCATGTCGATGTGTCAATGGGCAAGACCCTTAACCCCGAGTTGCTCCCGAAGGCTGTGTCATCAGTGTATGAATGGGTGTGAATGGGTGATTGATTAGTAATGTAAAAGCACTTTGAGTGGTCTGAAGACTAGAAAAGCGCTATACAAGTACAGTCCATTTACCATTTATTATAGCCAGCAGAAAAAGGGTGAAACATTTGCATGCAACATTGTCAGTTTAAATTCTGGTTGCAAGACACATCCACGGCAAACAAAGTGTCACTTCAGATTCTTGCCACACGCAAAACTGTAAGAAACTCTTTTCGTCTGTCCCTAGACAGTCGTCATCTAATCAAAGGCGAGCATTGGTACTTCCTTGTCCTGTCCCATTCTATGTTTAAATAATAAATAGTGATAATATGTGATGGATATCTATTGTAGCAGTATTGTGTGGTTTTGCTTTGCTGTTGACTTCTGGGTTTATGTTGAGGTGCACGCTCATCTTTGTTTACAAGTTCTTGTCTTAGTGCTTTGCTGTGATTGAAAACCACTGGGATGTGTTGGTTTTGAGAAGATCCTCCTAGGTTTTATCACACTTCATCCGCTTATGGCATGCAGCAACACAACAGATCCTGCAGAGTGATTGACAACCCGAGTGAGATACAGCAGCGCTTTGAGTCCAAGTCCTCATTGATTCATAGACAACGGGGAGGCCAAACAGGCTCATTAATACTGAAACTATGAGGGCTCATGTTCCTCCATGATACACATCATGGAAACAACATTGGCATGGGTAAGAATGTTAAATGGTTCAAAAATAAAATCTGTGTCAGTCTTGTTGTCACTTAAGGTCATAAAGGAGGTCATATACTAGTGACAGGAAGTGTTTTTTACACTGTGGGAAAAAATGTGATGTAGGAGGAGCTTAAAGTTTTCCAGTGGTTTCTTCATGGCCAAAGAGTCTGCAGAATCCACTGGTTTCAACGCTGCAGCAGCTCGTTGCACTATCGAATACGACTTCCACTAGAGAAGAGGAAGTGAGTGGAATCAGTTGCTGTATGTTTGGTGAAATGGAAACCATCAGTATCATAATGAACGATCAGTACATTCTGTGTCTACGTATTTTTATTTATTTATGTATATTTTTTTGGGGCAGATGCAAAAATATGCTTGAGGTATGCAGATACGGTGCAATTAAATATTAACCAGGCTTTATCAGTGTGATAAGAACCTCCTATGTCATATGAGGAAAAAGTTAAAAAGGAATGAAGAAGGCTTGAAAAACTGCAAGTAAGAAAAAGACTAGAGAGCATGTTGACTGCAAATGTTAAAACAATAGCACTAGGATCCATCCTAAGATGCTGAGCCACATATTGAAGTGTTAACTTTTATAAAAGTACAATCAAGCTGTAAAGGAGTCACTTAAAAGCATACTTCCACTCTCTTTTTCAAGTTTCTCCTCTTTCATCTTCCCCCTGTTCCAACTATTGACTCTCGTCTTTATTCATCTCACGCTTTATCTTTCCCAACAGCCTTTTCTTTCTTCCAGTCTTTCTTTAGATCTGTGCTGTCTTGGTGATATCGAGGCTAACAGCTCGGCCCTTGGAGAAATCAGGCAGTTTTTATAGCTGAAAAATTCTAATTGGCTCTAAAAATCCAAGTAAATCTTTATTTATTTTTTTATAGGAAGAGGCCCTGGTGTACTTGAGCAACTTCATCTTGATTAGGATGCAGCACATGCTACTGTAGTCCCTGCAGGCTTGAGCTGAAGGTTCAACATTCTGGATTAGTTGATGACATGAAGTGTCTGTGTGTGTGTGTGTGTGTGTGTGTGTGTGTGTGTGTGTGTGTGTGTGTGTGTGTGTGTGTGTGTGTGTGTGTGCGTGTGTGTGTGTGAGTGTGTGTGGTTTGTGTGTGAAAGGGAGTGTAGAGAAAAGTATAATATATAAAGTTGCTGGCTCAGTTTAATGACAAATGTTAACAATGTTAGCAATTATTATATTACATATTACTGTACAGGAATGTTAACGATGCTGTGGGACAAAAGCCAATAACTGTTATTAAATGATGTTAAATGGTAGCATAACTGGAAAGTGAACATTTGAAATATAATAAATTAAATATATATGAATGCTGCTCTAATGTTTTGGGCGGCTGTGGCACATGAGGTAGAGCGCTTGTCCCGTAACCACAAGGTTGGTGGTTCAAACCCCTCTACCGGCAACATGCCGAGGTGTCCTTGAGCAAGACACCTAACCCCAAGTTGCTCCCCGGGCGCTTCATTGCAGCCCACTGCTCCTCCGGGATGGGTCAAATGCAGAGAAATAATTTCCCCATTGTGGGACTAATAAAGGCTTAATTATTATTATTATTATTATTATGTTAACAATGGATCAAATGACTTTGTGTAACGTGGGGACCAGTTTCCTGTTTAAGGAGGAGCTGGGAGCCAGGCAAATAAGATATTTTTACATCAAAAACAAGTAAATATCCAAACTGTATTATTCATCTGTGCAGTACAACATGCAGAAAACTCCCTGTATGTTAGAAATCTACTTTGCCAGGAAAATGAAAATATTGTGACTCTCTCCCTGTTGGTATTTCTCATCGCAGAGATGAAAACTCTGTCAGCCCTGGGCCACGGTGCAGAAGAGGCTCAGTGTGGTTCCACCTCCTCCTCTTAATGCAGCTCCCTGCCTACATCCCTCCTTCAATCTTTCTTCCTCTCTCTGTATACGTTCCCTCGCTCCACAGGACCCCAAAGTCATCATCCTGTAGCTATCCTGAGGTGTGTGGGGTGTATATGCACGTATATACCATGCAGATTTACACATGGGGAAAAGTGAAGCTTTACAAGGCTCCACAGTCTCGGCTTGATGAGAAAGAAAGCGACAGACTAGAAGCAGCTGCTGACAAATAAAAACTAACTAGCAATGCCGCCTCAGAGTCACCCACATAAAAGCCTCTCTGCTTAGTTATTATCCCACAGATGAGTGGCCAGGAGGGCTGCAGGGAGAGTAACAACTAGTGAGCATGCATGTGTGTGTGATTACAAGAGAGTACCATTTCCTACAAAAGAGTACCTGGTGAGAGAAAAAAAAGAATAATTGCACACAATACAGGTCTTATCCAGAGCTCCTGTACCCAATAAACAAAGCCACGTTTGATGTGTTGTAAATGAACAGGAGCGAGACCCAGAGGGCGAAAAGGGCCAAAACTCACATGGAGCGCTGCACTGCAACGGATCAGGAAGACCGTCTTCCTTTTCATCATTTTTATAGCCCCGGCTTCCTGAACTACCCACACTCCACTCACTCCCCGTTGGCAAGTACGGCACACACACACACACACACACACACACACACACACACACACACACACACACACACACACACACACACACACACACACACACACACACACACACACACACACAGTGAACCGGTAGACCCCATGCCAGCGCTGATGGCCTTCATCTGAGCCTGCCTCTGCTGAGCTCATGGGAGGTCAGAACCCGCTGACTCTGTCACATTTCTCACCATACACTGAAAAGCACTTTTATAACTCTTATTTTCAACTGATATTTCTTAAACTGCAAAAATGTATTTTAACTAAGAGTCATTTGGATTGACATGATCCTGCCGTTCACAGACTGTAGGCTGTTAAAACACCAGCGGCTCTGAAAGCGCTGCCAGTACTGGGATACACATGTTAATAAAAAGTGAAAATAACTTTTCAGGGTTCAAGTGGTTTTTGTTTTTGACACTACATCAAATAAAACGGTGCACACAAAAATGTTATGGTTAGATACTAAAACCATAAAAATGGTGCAGATGGTTGAAAGCTGCATTTTTACATAATTTTGTTCATGCTAGAGAAGCTGTCTGAATCCAATCCTTACCTTCCTGCTAAGACAAATCAATAGGCCAACAGACAAATGACTACAGCTCAATATACAAAATATTATTTGAAACCTTAAAATTGTAAAAAAAAAAGAAAAAAAAAGAAAAGGTCAGGCAGTTTTTGAGTAGTTGCATTTGTGTCGAGCGAACAATCCACTTCAAAAATGTCCATCAATGCATCCGTCAGTCTGCCTCCATTTGTCTTGCATTTTATTTTGGCAGTGGTCACAGAATCAGATTATTGTTGGAGAAGACGGCTGACGCTGGAGGCGAGAAAAGGAGCCATCATCGCAGAGCCCATCGCTGCTTTTCTGGTTGAAACCCAGCTGCAAAGAGCCTGCAGCCAGCACAGTGGATTCCACATAGATATGCTGTACCCAGAAACTGGTTGGATCCATAATAACACGGAAAGCAAAACAAGCCAGGGCATGAGGAGGAAGGCACAGATAGACAAGGAAAGGAAGATAATATATACTGGAGAGGATCTTGCAAAACAAAACAAAAAAACATTTCCATTCCCTTTATCGGAAAATTACACTTTCAGTTATTTGTATATTATTTAGGCTATTGTTGTGAAAATGTTGTAAAAGTAACCCATGATCCATAAATTGCTCTACTAATCTCTTCGCTGAACTTCTGAAGTACGTCTTCTACTGCAACTATAAAATCTCAAACATCATAGCCCAAAGAACTCTCAACCCAAACACAGCTCCAGGCGGTTTCACTAATCTGATCATCTCATCTCTGGCAGAAGGTGTGAGAATCAGCGACATGAGCTGCTGAAAGTTGTGTCTCTGGAATGAAACCTGCAGGTTTGAGTAAAATGGAGCATATCCAGAATACTAAACAATGCCTTGCCTTGTCATTGACAACCCCCTGACTTTTTCCCAGGTTTCCCTTCAGTGTACCTCCTCCGCTGGCTGCCTGTGGCTGTTAGTATCTAATTCAGTGTCCCGGTGCTGCTGCATACGGCTGCCAAACAAGTACACTCCAGTCCTTATTTCAGCCACACACACACACCAGCTTATTTTCTGCACTCTGTAACTACCAGGTGTAGGGTCATCGCCCTGCATCACTCAACCTGACCTCAGGTCTCTTTCTCCTATGAATCACATCCTCTTTTCTTAGATCTCCCACCTACATGTCTTTGGTTTATATATGGAGCTCCTGTCTTCACCTAATGGAGGTGATTTAAAAGTGGAACCATTTTCTAGGTCTAATCAGTTGATTAGACAAAAAAAATTCTGCAATGCTCAACTTTGAAAACCCCTTTCAAATAATGTAACATGCTGTATAGGCTATCCATTCCAACACATTTGTTTCAACAATCAAAAGACGCACAACTCCTGCCGACATTTTCTCAAAATCAATGTATGCTGAGATGTTGAGCATGATCAGGGCTGCAACTTCTCATCTCTTCTAATGGCTTAATCTATAAAAATGTCAGAAGTCAGTGGAACATGCCCATGACAAATTCAAATTCAAACATGCAGATTAACGTAATCGTCGGTCATCTAGTCAATTAATCTACTTTCTGTTCCAGCTCTCCCTGTGATGGATAGATGAATGAACAAACTGCAACAATGGCTATTAACTCTTGGACAGTGTGGGAGTAAACAAACTGGCCTGTCCAGTCAGCTGGAGAACAGGAATGCTGCGGCAAGAATTTCAAATTGTGGTGGTCCCATTCCAAATAGACTAGTCGCTCATTGTTTTCAGTCCAGCAAGTCCACCCAGTTGCCTCACCCAGAACAGTGATGGTGAGGGGGATTCATACGGGGGTTATTGCCTGTCCACATGTCATGCTGCAGAGCTACAAAGATGACTAACCTCCCCTCCATCTCACCTCTGTGGTTGTTTTCTTTTACACGATCAGACGGCCGTGTGAGGTGCACTGCATGGCCAGCCGTTCTACTGGCTACTTTCAAACTCTTTGTTTATGTCAATCAGGAAGTATTAAGCGGCCTTGCTCATCCCTCATGGACAAATAACCGCAGGAATTTGAGGAATGCTGTGAGAACAATGTTGCTGCTATTGGAATTCATCAGTGGCCACAGTGCTAACTGTTTTATAGAGCCCACTTTGGATGGCGAGGCGGTTATGGGATAAGCCACACTTCTTCATATCTTTGGTGACACAGGATGCATTCATCTCTGACTCTGAGGACTCGTTGCCCAAATGCAGCTTACTCGTTTGACATGAAAGTCCTTCTATTTTGGGAGGCTACATATGTAATTATTATGTCATTTTAATAATCAGTATTAGAGACAGTTGACCAGTCAATATATCCAAAGCCAATGTGTGCAACAACATGTCCTGACAGCATTGACCGATCACAACAAAAATGTATTTATGCAGAGTTATGATGCCTTTATACGTCCATGGTATCAAAAACTCATCAATCCGGATCTGGCAACATGCAAAAGACTCTAATGCATAAAAATCTATAAATGTCACATTTTTTTGTTGTTATATTTTTCGTTTATTATCAAAAACTGTTGCAAAATAGTTGTAAAGCATTCATTTCCATAAAGATGCTGACATGGAGACGGTCTAGAAGACAGCAGCTCATGTTATTGACACAAAGTAAGAAAGAGAAAGAGAAAGAATCCTCCTCTTACCTTTGTGCTTCTCCATTCCCTCGCTGGTTCACCTCAGTAGCCCTCGCTTTCCTCCTCTCATATAATAAAACAATCCCAAAAGTTTGCTGAGAAGTTGTTCTGAGTGATGGGACGGCCGAGCTCCTGCGGAATGCAGCCCGACGCTCCCGTTCACGACGTTACGCACTGACCGGCTAGAGTTGAGTTTTTGACGGAACAACAGCGCTCTCCTCGTCTTCCTAATCTCGTTTTGACGCACCTCCTCCTCCTCCTCCTCCTCCTCCTCCTCCTCCTGCAGCATCCAACGCTGCAGCTCGGCTTGCTCCTGAGAAAGGGACGGTGCCTTCAGGTGTCTGGTCAGAGACAACCATAAGATAAGAGCAAATAAGATCATCCTTTATTAGTTTACATTTACAGGATCACAGCAGCAAAGAGGATAGTGCAAAACAAGAGACATAGTCAATAAAATTAAAATAAAAACAAGATCAAAATAAGTATTATAAATAAGCAGATGAGCAATAAAAGACAGTAAAAAAAACAGTAAAGAACAGTAGATAATCCACAGTAACTGAAATATTATATATACAGACAGAAACTATTATACCTATTGTATTGCACAGTGTATTAAGATAAGATAAGATAAGATAAGATAATTCTTTATTAGTCCCGCAGCGGGGAAATTTGCAGAAAAGTGCACACAAGAGACATAGTAGAAGAAGACAAGATAAAAAATGAAAATAAAAAAAAACAAGTATTATAAATAAGCAATAAAAAAAACAAGTATTATAAATAAGCAATAAAAAAAAACAGTAGAAAAACAACAATAACTGAAATATTATATTTACAGACAGAAAAAAACTATTTTAACTATTTTAACTTTTTTAACTATTATTGCACAGTGTAATGTGTAATGTATTGCACAGGTTTTTATTGTCATGTTATTATTGTCATGTTATTATTGTCATAGTGTCATAGTGTATTAGTGTCGTGTGGTCTACTGGGGGTCCGTGACAAAGGGAGGAAGAGTTGCACTCAAAAACTGAGAGGACAGGTTATTTTCAGGTTCAGATTTGGTTTGTTTCCTAATATGAGTTCTTAAATCATGTTTTTTTAACAAACTCATATGATCTATGACTGACACGACTGAAGATTGGTGTGATTCTTGACTGACGTGTGGGCCAATTTTGTCCGTCACAACACAGTTAATGTTGCAAATGAGTGTGTCGGAACAGACACAAACAGAGGATATGAGATTGTACTGTACTTCTACGCAACCGAAAAGTGAGGTTCTGTGCTCAAACAACCGTGGGAGGACCGGGTGGAGGTATGAGAGGAATGTCATGCAGTGTAACGCAAAAATGATCAAAAACCCATGACGTGCATGCGGGTGTTTTATATTAAGCCTCCACCTTGGTGAAGGTCTTGTATAGTTATATACAGAACGCAGGCGCAGTCAACGATTATATGGTTGAGTAGCAAGAGAGAAGTCCTTAGTAAAGGTTGATTAGTCTATTGTTCCACCAGTCACGCTCAAGATAATAGATGTATAAATAGTGTAATCTGGTTAATGATTCACTCTCTGTATGGCTAACTGGCTGCAGACTGTAGGTCTAATGGAGGGTCCGCTTCATGTGACTCTTGTTGGGTTTTAGCTGTGGCAGGATACTCACAGGGGACATTACATATGAGTCTGAAACACATGACAGTGCGAAGACATCATGTGTTTAATTGCTCACAACATGTCTGGGTAAAGTAACATTAGTCATGAAAGAGGGTTCAGCTGTTCAAAAACACATCCACCCATCCTCTTGGGGTCAGGGCGACGGGGTGTAAAGACATCCTGAAGAAGGCAGCGGCCATCGGGGTCAGACAGAACTCAACATAGACACAACAGAGCCTGAGAACTCAACAAAGGACTTCCCTGCTGTTCAGTATTGTGACAATCCTTTCTGCTGAAAATTTGCAAGAAATGTCGACCTTTTTAATCTTAGAAGTTTGATGATTACTTATCATAAATGGTTTATTCATCAGAGGTTAAGTGCCCTTGTTCTTCTCTTTGTGCCAGAATTTGAAGGTCGTTGCACAGACTATATTGCCAGTATTGAGCATCTACTGTATGTGATTGTTCAGTAATGCAAACACATGCAGGAAACCTTTGAGCTTCCCTATACTTTCCCATGACTAGTTCCTCTGAAGCAAATGAATCGTTCAAAGAGTGAAGAGTGTCTTGTTCAAATACAGTGCATCGATTTCCCCACCTTTGATTTCCACCTGTAACCCCTTTGTCAGAAGGATAAAACATTGCCACTGGGGATCTCTCCTTTGCTGTTTCATTCACACAGCAACACATATTGATGCAAACTAAATTTTGAGCATTTAGGGCAAAATTTCTGCAGCGCATGTGTGTACGTCTGTGTGTATAAATATACAACAAGCAATAAAATCCTCTGCGAGACTGCCAGTTACTGAAGTAATTCAGAATCAAAGACAGTGGAAGGGACAAAAGATGTAAAAAACTGGAGGAAAAAAGGTAGACTCTTCACCTGAAGTCTTATTCAACCCTGTGGCTTCATGGAGGATCAACAATTCAATTTATAAAGCGCTTTAGTAATCAGAACGTTCAATTCTATAGAAGATTTGAGACCCAACAAAGCCTTTGAAGTGAGCTCACTGTGGGGTCTTTGTGAAGGTTTGAAAGGTGCATTTTGAATAATCTGTCAAATCCTTATACCTTTATTGTGTTTGCAGTTTATAGAATCTAAATCAATGCACTTCTCAGTTAGGATTCATTTACAGTCAAACTACTAGAAATGAAGCTGGTAAGAGCAAAAATAGACGACCATTCAGCAGGGACTTTCTTGAATGTACGTCAGTGTAAGTGTTTTAAGCTAAGCGTAAAACTCCACAGGGCCTGTTTTCAGGATTTTAAGATGTCTTAAGATATGGAGTTTTCATTCTGAAGAAAAGTCTGGCTCTTGTGTCTACTTCATTTATTGTAACAACAATTGAGGCTTTTTTTGTCTGTGTGTGTCAAGGACAAAATGAACTTCCTGTCTCAATATTTTGTGTTTGTTGTTATGCACAAATACAAAAGAAAATTTGCACTTGAACAAGTTCTTTTCACCTTCTTCTTGGGCAACTACAATGACTCTAATGATTCAGTTCTTAGCCTTGAAGCTTTGTCTATCAGTCTGAATCTGTGTGCAGACTTCACGGGTCAGTTAAAAGTCAACGGGTGATGTCACAGTTTTTCTACACTTTATGGTATAGCCTTGAGCGAATGGTGAAAGTGTGAATGTAAGTCAGGCATGATGGCTCAGCATGAATTGAATACAAGGGTGGTCTGTCTTTGTCTGTCTGTCCGCAGCAAAGGAGCTGTCTTCTTAATCCAGCAGGGGGAATTCCTATTGTGCAGCAGACCTTTGGGAGCCGCTGGCTGTACGGGTGGTTTCAGGTCTTGAACGTTTCGGATTTGGATGATTCCGGGGTCACCGTGCTCGTCCATGTGTGTAAGATATTTAAGTGTAGGTGTGGAACAAGGATGATAAAAGTTACTCAGTGGGTCAGACGCACTTGAATTTCACAAGATTGTGTCAAAGGTTCAACGGTGGATTGAGCTTTTCTCCTCTTTTTCTGCTCTAGCACAAAGAGCATTCCTCAGCTGTGAATCAGAGGACAAAGGTCACTGATTCAAATCCAAATTAGCACTGGGCCCTCTATGATTCACAGGGCCTTTCCAATGTATGCACACGTATACACAAACACACAATGCACAACCAGTCCCCTGAAAAGAGACCCCCCATTTATTTAGGTATTTTCATCTAATCTAGTCTAAACCTCTTACAGTTACGTCTGGGAATTTCCGAAGAAAGTTGAATCCACTGACTCTGCTATACCTCCCTGTTGTTTTAAGAACGTTTAGACCAAGAATGCAGAGGGCACTGGCTTCAGACACACTACACCTTGTAGAGATGGCTCTTGTTTCCCTGCACCACAGAGGTGCGTGCACCTGACTAAACGTCAAGAGGCTCTCCCGTGGCTTAAGTAGGAGAGCGTTAAGTCATAGCGGGATAATATTGTCTTTAGTTCATGTGTGCTCAAGTTCACGGTAACCTCTGTGGAAAATAAACAGCGGTTCTTCAGATTTCAAAGTGTGTGCGGATGACTCATGTGAGAACTGAGAAAATGTTGATGCAACACCTTTTGTGACAGCTTAAACTCTGCCTGTCCATGTAGGTTGTGTTTGGGGAGCACTGATGTAGATTGTAGAAGTCTGGTCTCATGTATTAAATAAGACCAAGCAGAGGAAAAGTATTTAGATGTGTTCCTAACCAAGTCCCAAATACACTTATTGCCTTATATCTTTGTCACTAATACTAACTGTGTTAAAGGGATTTTGTCTTAAACATTAGAGTCTACATCAAGCAGGATGTATGCAGTAAATTCATTATGTACATACAATCAAAGACCATCGTCTCCATTATGTAAAATCCCAGCATCAAAGGATTGATTTTGTAAAGTCTTCAGATGACTTTTGTAGCTGATTATATCCAGACAAAGAATCCAGCTGCGAAACAGACAAGGTGTGTATCACAGTAGAATCACCATGCGTGACATGACAACATCTGGCACCGTGTGCCATAACGCCCTGGCAGTTTTAACACTAGTTGTTATTACTGTCTGCATTGCAGATACAGGATTTATTTCTGAATTGTCTTAAGTTTATGAACAGTAAGTTTAAATCCAATTTTATAGTGAACTGACCCTTTAAATCAACAGTTCTTTTTAAAGTTGTATTTCTTTCCTGCTCTCCTCTTTTTCTTACATTTCATCCTACGGCCTCTGTGTTGACTCAAAACCTAACAGTGCTGCCATGTTGGCCTGGTCTCTCTCAAGAGACTTCTCTCTCAAAAGACCATCTTGTGCAAATAAGGATGAAATAATGAGATAAATAAAAACTAAAATCACCTCCTCTAGTATGAATATTGATATTAAATGGATATTCTTAGCAAGATTTGGTGTCATGGGTGAATATTCACTTGCCATAACTTTTTCCTTAAAAAAAACAGCCTTTTACTGAGAACACAGAAAAGAACATGTAAATAATGAAATCAATAATGGCTGACTTTAATGTAAATGCTTTAGTTTCAGGGTCATGGTGTTGTGCATGCTGGTTCACTGTCACACTGTAATTACTGGGACATTTGAGTAGAACGGAGTCATTGCAGTGCATTATGAAAACCTAAACAGTCAGAACAGGAAGTCCAGTTACTTCTGCCCTACTCCCCCAGCCCTTAACCCAAACAGTTTCTGTGGTTTCATGCCTGTAGTTGCTGTGCAGTGTTGCCACCTAGAGGTGTAGATGTAGAAGTGTGGACAGCTCCAGATAAATGATTAATAAATGTGGAATTATTGCATGCTTAAAAGTTAATGATGACTTCTCTGTTATTTAAAGACAATATTTATTATATGAAAATACAGAAGAAGAATTAAGCCCTTTTTTATGTCCAACACTATGCCGGGATCCATATGCAAATCAACCAACATCTGTATGGTAAACGCAGAGGCACATCTCAGATTTCTCCTAGACCTGCTGCTTCACATAACGACCGATATACTCCACCAAAGCCTAGATCTGTCAGACTCCTCAGCTTGGCAGCAGGCATCACCCTGACAAGCCTCATCAAAAAAGAAAGATAAGTGGTCTCTCGGAGCGACATACTGCATCTGATGTTAGAGTACAGTGACAATAGAGGGCCTCCTCAAACGCATGAATGATAAGAGACTTTATTAAAAAGCGCCTGTACCTCGTTGACCTTGTCACTGAGTTTTTCCACAACCATTAGTGTCAGCTATTGACATTTTCTGAGATGTGCCAGGACGTCAAGTAGGATGTAAACATCATTTTCACAGACAAATTTACATGTAAATCACACACACTTCAAATGCAGAGGCAGAAGTTTAGCCTCTTTGCTTTGGTTAAATTCGGCAGGGCAATTGTAGCTGTGAAAATGACCTCTTAGGAACCACAAGGGCAACTTCCATTATTATTATAATTATTTCCAGACACCTTTTAGCGTCGTCACTGGCATCTCACTGTGTACAGTTTACAATGAAGTGCTATTAAGAGCCAAGAATACAAAATGTAGGAATATTTTGATTTTAGCTAACACTAAACAGCATAACTTGTGCTGTGTGATATTTTTTAACTTGACTAAAAACTTGCATGCATTTCACCCTCACCTGCACTCAGTGTCTTCAACAGCAATAACCATGAATATAAAATTAAATATACATATAGGCTTTTTGCAATGTATAGTCAAATATGTTGAATACTTGCAATAAACCACCCACTGCTATTTTTCATATATTATTAATTGTTACTGTAAATGTTAACCAAAGAACCAAACAACCAAACACTTTTGCATAAATGTTGTTTATTTGTACCGGCTGAATTCAAACAAATTACATAGCCTAATATTAACAATGGAAATTAATGTTCAAGCAGAAGACAAAATGCTGGAAAACACTTATTAACTAGTCTATACTTGTACCTGAATAAGATTTCATTTTATTAATAACATAAGACAGAACAAAACCATGACACAGAGCAAGAAATGAAGATAAGATGTAACCAAACGAATAAACAGTTCCATAATAAGTTAGTACCTCTGTATTTTATTGAAAAGTGCTCTCTCTGCTTGTGAGATATTTAACATTCAAAAAAGTCAAACAACCCTGAACATAAACACACATGTCTACTCCAGAGGAAATATTCAATCTAATGCAGTGGTTCTCAAATGGGGGTACGTGAAGGCACTCCAGGGGGTACGTGAGATTTAAAAAAGATATATTTAAAATTAGCATCCATTCAAAAATCCTTTAAAAATAGTTATTTAATAAATATTCAATAAAATATAAGTGTAAGTTCATAAACTGAATTCAATGCAACAATGCAATCGTCAGTGTTGACAGTTTAATAAATCAGACACACTGATGGCAGAGCGCTTAGTATTACATCTTTTTTTCAACCAAAAATGCTTTGCGCTGGTTAGGGGGTACTTGGCTGAAAAAGTATTTCACAGGAAAAAAGGTTGAGAACCACTGATCTAATGTATTAGTGGTTAACCAGCAATTCCCTCCAAACATTGTAAATTCTATCTTTATTTTGTTGTATAGTATGTGTATTTATTGTCTGTGTCTGTGTAGTTGTATAGTATGTGTATTTATTGTCTGTGTCTGTGTAGTTGTATAGTATGTGTATTTATTGTCTGTGTAGTTGTATAGTATGTGTATTTATTGTCTGTGTCTGTGTAGTTGTATAGTATGTGTATTTATTGTCTGTGTAGTTGTATAGTATGTGTATTTATTGTCTGTGTAGTTGTATAGTATGTGTATATTGTCTGTGTAGTGTATGTGTATTTATTGTCTGTGTCTGTGTAGTTGTATAGTATGTTGTCTGTGTCTGTGTATTGTATAGTATGTGTAGTTGTATAGTATGTGTATTTATTGTCTGTGTAGTTGTATAGTATGTGTATTTATTGTCTGTGTAGTTGTATAGTATGTGTATTTATTGTCTGTGTCTGTGTAGTTGAGCTGCTGCAACACTTGAATTTCCCCCATGGGGATCAATAAAGGAATATAAAGGAATATGCTGTGGTGTAGTGGAGAGCAAGGTAGTTCTCCAATCAGAGGGTCGGTGGTTCGATACCCGGCTTCGGCAATCCATGTGTCCTTGGGCAAGACACTTAACCCCAAGTTGCTCCTGAAGGCTTGCCATCGGTGTGGACTGGATGATGAATGTTAGTTAGAGTCTGATGGTGGCACCTTGCATGGTAGCCTGTCATCAGTGTGTGAATGGGTGAATGATATGTAATATACTACTGACTGTAAGTCGCTTTGGATAAAAGCGTCTGCTAAATGACTGTAATGTAATGAATATAATAAAGCCATGCCTCTTACAAAACCAATTTTAGATGAACAACACTTCAGACTAGAGTTCAAATGCAAAGCAACAAATGTAAAACAAGTAAGAGGACATTTATCCAAAAAGAAGAAGCCAACAAAAAGGACACCTTTGACCTGAAACACTTCAAGACACATCCAGCTTTTTTAAATGCCGCATAGATTGGAGTTCTGGACACTGTACCTTTAAATGAAACCCGCACCCAGTACGCATGCGCAGCCTCTGTTTAGTTTTCTCCAACCTGATGAACTGCGATAGCAAGCAGCGTTGTTTCTTGTCTGTTTTGAGAGCAAAAGTGGTGCTTTTTTCCACCACAAAGAACACAAGGAAGCTAAGTGAACGTCTGAAGAAGCTGTGGGGAGAAACCAGTGGGGTTTGCTCTATGCACCCCCCCCTCCTAGTCTGCAAGAATAGCCTTCCAGTTCCCACATCACACCACATCCATGTTGGCTGCGGCAGCCTTCACACCGGGTCCAGGGCTCCAGCACCTCGACCCCTTTGTTCCTCTGTGGCAAAGATCTGGCTAAATCATAACGTGTTTTTCTTTTCTTCGTTTCTGTGTGTGTTTGTGTTGAAGAAACCATCGCATGTGTGCAAAATGTGCATCCCAGTCTGAGCCTGCAGGGGTTGTTTACGCGTTAAAATGGCTGCTGAGATGGCATTTGGAAGAGAGGGGTCCTGAACCAATGCTGCAGGATCCAACACACTGCACATGAGATACGTGTTTAAAGCTTTGTAAACAGGCACAGCTGATATGCACGACATTCAGAGAACATGCAGGACTTCTTTGTTGTAAGTGAAACAGCCTGAGCAAGTCGGAGAAGACATAAAAAGGCCTTTTTTCTTTTTTTGTTTTTGTTTTTTTTTTAACTCCAAAAAAAAAAAAAAAAAAAAAAAAAAAAAAATGCATCCAGAGGGGAAATGTAAGAGTGGACTTTTTATTTTTGGTCCCAAACTATCCACCCACGGGGATCTGCGGGGGATCAACAGATACTTGGTGGTTTATGTGTTGTTTTACTTTGTGCTGGTCACTCAAGCCTCCCCGGCCAAACCGTGTGACAAGAGCTGTCTCTCTGGGAAATGTGTGAATGGATCCTGCATCTGTGACCGAGGATGGGTGGGAGATCAATGCCAGCACTGCCAAGGGAGGTTCAAGTAAGTGGACATGCATTACATTACATTACAGTCATTTAGCAGACGCTTTTATCCAAAGCGACTTACAATCAGTAGTATGTTACATATCATTCACCCATTCACACACTGCCGCATCAACAATCCTACAGGTATTGCTGTTTCTTTGGCCCCGGGGGCTGTAGATTAACTCAAGTATTTAATTTCTCTTTGCACTACCAGAATGATGCAAGTGACTTTAAACTATTTGGGAAACACTACAGTGTTTATGATATTATACCATGGTCATGATCATTACATTACATTACAGTCATTTAGCAGACGCTTTTATCCAAAGCGACTTACAGTCAGTAGTATGTTACATATCATTCACCCATTCACACACTGATGACAGGCTACCATGCAAGGTGCCACCATCAGACTCTAACTAACATTCATTCACATCCAGTCCACACCGATGGCAAGCCTTCAGGAGCAACTTGGGGTTAAGTGTCTTGCCCAAGGACACATCGACTGCCGAAGCCGGGTATCGAACCACCGACCCTCTGATTGGAGCACTACCTTGCTCTCCACTACGCCACAGCCTGCCCATTCATCTTGTGTGTTGTCAGTGTTTTCATCAACTGTCATCATATTCAGTTTTCAACATTGGTCTGAGCCACTCAAAGTAGGTTAGGAGATGATATAATCCAGCAGTGTCTGTTTTCCATCAAACGACAGAGTTTGAGTGGGGGTCACTCAGCACACAGACCAGGTCTTTGAATGCTAAGACAAAAGCCCTTTTTACACTTTGAATCATGCTCAGTTAATAAAAAGACTGTTGCTCCAAACTTAACAATAGTTTTCAATGAGCTATCAGCCTCGACAGACCTGTTGAGCTCAGTGCCGGGAAGACGCAGGTCGTATTTCTAATAATTATAAATATGTGACAGGGCATTCGTGACTACCCAAAGTCTTGATAATGGGGAACCCAAAATCTTATATTTAAGGTCCTGATACAGGTCATTATTTTCATCATCCTTGATTGATCGATTGGTCCATAAAATGTTAGAAAAAGCGCTGATCACAAATTCCTAAAACCCAAGGTGACTTATTCAAATGACTTGTTGCGTTCGACTTACAGTCCAAAACTACGAGATCGTTTCTCTGTTTCCCTGTAGCGTCCCTCTGTCCTTCAATTTGTTGTTTGTGCTTTATATGTGTTCACATGAGATATAGGCATGAACTACCCATGTGTCTGACGTTGATGAGTAAAGGAATGAGTGCAATTATCGTTCACAATCCAATCTGCACATGTAAGCATGGACCAGAAAACCAGTCTGACGCGTTTGCATTGATTCCAGATCAAATCCTTAAACAATCATTTTCTTAAGCTTTTGCCACAGAAGGGAGCCTAAAGTCGCTTTGAGGAGAATTCTGCAACTAATTGATTTTGCCTTGCAGCTTATATGCTAATGATTGTTTCTAAATTGGAACCACATAGGTGCTGATCAGCACAGGTACATGACATATCAACCCCACATTAGGTGCAACTTTGGAAGTATTAGGTGCAAATAGGTAATAGTTAGGAAAAAGAAGGGAAATATTGCAAGTGACCTAAGAATCACATGTCAAACTACTATGTAATAATATCTGGAGTGTGCCTCTTGACAGGAACATCTAATGGCTTTTCAGTACACCTGAGGTGCACTCTGTGCTGCAGAAGTGCTTTGATCACAGTAATTACCATTGCCCCTGATGTGTCTGAGGTTTGGTATGGGTTGTCATCAGGCATGTTGTCAGGGAATTACCTCCCTGTAACCTGGAGAGAAACTAAAATGTCAAATTTGAACTTTTACCTTTTCTGTAGTCAATAATCTGTAGGTTAATACATGATCAATTACACATTGCTGCATAAACAAGCTGTGGCTTCCCTCAAAACAAGTTTAAAATCCTAGTTTAAATCAGCATCACATGTTATTTCTTGTTTATGATGCGGCGTAATGTCTGATTTTAAATGGAGAAGGAACAGACACTTCAGTGGCTAGCAGGAACACAAAGTCTTGAAATGTTTAGGGACAGAAACAGGATAGTATCTCCCAAGAAGTCCAAAGGGCGGCATGGAAATGTCATCACATCTGTAGCGCCCAAACTCATCGCTGGTTGCATGCTGCTGGGTGTTTGTATCATCAAGTGTTTACCTTGATCCACAGTCAAGACTATCAATCTGTAGATACACCTCAAGCATATTTACTATAATACCTGCTTTCATAAAGTGAGTTGTAAATACAAAAACTGAATAATGTTTGGGAAAATGTTTTATGGTACGTGTCACCATCGTATCAAATGCACAACATCGCATATTTATGAGGTTGCAACCCATCTTTAGGCCATTATCCTGTCAAAACCTAAAGAAGAAGAAGTTATCTTGTATCATGTGATGCATCTAAAACATTTCGTGGACATAGAAGGGAATACGATTCAGTTCCTGTGTTACTCCGACCACCCACAAGACCAGATATTTATTTGTGAAGCTCGCGGAGTCAGAAATAAAAGAAGCGGGGCTCTCAGTCTTTCTGTGATGAAAAAGGCCTGAACGTTATCAACTGACAGATACTGTTTTGTGGATTCGTGGAGTATTTGTCTCTTCTTTGACATCCAAATTAGTTTTTATCTAAGTCTAATCTATTGCAAAGCCAAAACATTACATTACATTACATTACAGTCATTTAGCAGACGCTTTTATCCAAAGCGACTTACAGGAAGTGTATTCAACTTCTTCACTGTGGTGAGAAAATAGTTTCCTCATCATTCTCAATTCATTCTTAGTGCGATAGCACAGTTTGGTTTATGGGACACATACAAGTCTTTATTTCCTTGTGATGTGGGACAGTGATGAATTTCAATTTAAAAGTCATCCATCCACAGTGGACATCATTTGGGCTGTCAACCTTTCTTCCGTCCTCCATAGTGGGGTTTTTGTTTATTCATTTTGTCACATAAAGTCTATCTATCATTGTGACACACTACTGTGGTCTTCTGCGTTAAGAATATTGAAATATTGTTTCCCGTTTCAGGCTTTAGGCATTAGCAGAAAGGAGCAGATGAACCTTTTTAAGAGACAGATGATTTAAGGGATTCAGGGATGGACTTTAGGCGCTTACTGACTGTGTGGCCTCTCTCTGTCTGAATCTTAAGGAATTGAATGTAATGTGTTACAATGTAGTAAGACATGTGAGTTAGAAGACTCAGAACCAGGACATGAAAGCTGCCTGGTCAAAAGAGCTGGGGGTTTTTTTAAGGAGGAAATTGAGTTTTAATTTATACTCAAAAATATACAATATTTCAAAACATCAAGTTACACAACACTTCTCAATGCAGTTGTAGATGCAGTTGTTATTTTGGATTGTTTTTTAAGGCCAGCTGAACAGTGGGACCTCTAAATGGGTATAAGTGCTGCTTCAGGGATATGAAATATTATTAATAAAAGAATAGCTTTGAAACATCAATATACAGAAATGTATTTTTGATTTACGTATCTGTTGACTCAGAAAAAACTCCTCCGTCTCCCAGGCAACACAGCATATTAGATGATCACTTGTGGTCAAAGATTCTCTTGCTCTACTTTCATGGCCTTAACTTTGAAGTCCACTTTCCTAGCTGTATGTTATGTGATGCAAAAAAAACGTACCTTAAGTTGACAGCAGAAAATACAGACGCTGTGTGTAGCCTATTTATTGTTCACCTCACATGTACAGCCATTGCAGGAACTGTTTGTCTAGATTTAACATGCACTTCTCTCATGTGACTTTACATATTCTGCATGAGGTTCCATATTGTTACTCTGCTGACTGTGCCCACGTCTGTGATCTTACAGGTTGACGGAGCCCTCAGGATACCTCACCGATGGTCCAATCAACTACAAGTACAAAACAAAGTGCACCTGGCTCATTGAGGGCTAGTAAGTGCTTTTCTAAATTGCTATGTTCTGCTGAAGCGGAGTACGCACAGCCAACTTTAATTATGTAGCATAAACTGATTAGTGCAAATAAAATGAGCCAATCAGCATCTCTGTTTTTAACCACGAATACTCCTGTAATCAGAAATGAGTCCTGCGTGTGTCTGATTACTGCAGAGGCTCAGAAGATATTCTGTATGTTGTTCAAAGGCTCATCCATGAGAACTTAACCCTGATTACATTTTTTTTCCCTCCGCAGTCCAAATGCAGTTCTTCGGTTAAGATTTAACCACTTTGCCACAGAATGTAGTTGGGACCACATGTACGTCTATGACGGAGACTCGATATACGCCCCCCTGGTCGCTGTTTTCAGGTGAGAAAGTTTAATACATATGTACTGATTACAAACATCAAATAAGTACTGGTTGGATCTATTTTTTTGTTAAAGACATGGGCATGATTATGTGGCTGTTTAATGAACTCTTCACTTAATGCAGCATGTTTCAAGGTCATTCTGATTTAGCAGAGAGTTACGGGTTTGTTTCTGTTACTTGATAAAAGTATGCCAATGCATTTTCTGCACTTCTGTACAGCGGTCTCATCGTGCCAGAGATCAGAGGAAATGAGACGGTTCCTGAGGTCGAGACCACTTCAGGCTACGCACTACTACACTTTTTCAGCGATGCGGCCTACAACCTGACAGGCTTTGAAATATTCTACTCGTAAGTACACAGGCGCTTCACTTGAACTTAAACTACAAGCAAAACATAACATGATACATTGTTTATACTTTTAAAGTTGCATTCCTCAGCATGAACATTGAGGTTTGGTTTTAGGCCATCACCTGTGTTAAAAGACATTTTTCAGGATTTATTGATTTATTTTAAAACTGCAGTTGACAGTTTTCCAGGTCCATTTATTTCTTCTAGCTGCTGATTGATGGTAAAATGCTTCTGCGTCCAACATTTCAGCAACTAAGGGGCTGGTACAAGTGCTTTTCTGCTGGACTAAAACCTACTGCAGAAAATCACTGTTAATTATTAGTGCCCAGCTCGATAGTTTTTCATTTATTACTAATCTTTTTATCCGCAGCACCTTTTCCAAGCGCTATATGATAGTCATTAATCTTCCTCCGTCTGAGAGTAAAGGTCTGTGAGTGGCCTAAATAGTGCATTCAGTGTTGGCTAAACGAAAAACAAACCTTCTCTCCAGGATCAACTCTTGCCCCAATAACTGCTCCGGCCACGGGAAGTGCACCCCGGGTAACTCGGCCGCCAGCAGAGTGTACTGCGAATGTGACAAGTACTGGAAAGGCGAGGCCTGTGACATCCCTTACTGCAGGAACAACTGCGGCAGCCCCGACCACGGCTACTGCGACCTCACCGGGGAGAAGCTGTGTGTCTGCAACGAGAGCTGGCAAGGTAACCGGAAGCTCTGTCCCAATCCCAACAGAGGTCTGCAGACTTCAGGGTCCAAAAGAATGACTGAAACCAATAAGAATTATATTGTTCTGGCATTACACCTTGTTCTTTTTTCCCCCCGTCAACATAAGTGGAATTTAACTGTCAGATTGTTTCGTAGAGACCACAAAAAAAAAAAAAAAAAAAAAAAAAAAATCACCGAGTGATGAATCATATGCAACATACTTTTGCAATCACAGGCTATAAAATGCTGTCGCTCCGCCCATGTCTGCTGCAGACATTGTGTGTGAAGATGGTGTTAGCAGACAAGTGTAAACAGCTGTGTTATTTTGTGTCATAACGCTGATTGGTAACACGCCGATAAGCCCTGTGACAGAGCGTTATTATGTGCCTCCAGCTGGAGGGAAACAAATGCTCTCACGTGATGAAACTTGACAGAATCATTAGCAAGGGCATGCGTGTTTTTTTTTTTTTCTCATCCACACACACACACACACAGTTTAACATATTCACAAACTCCCCGCCTGTCATGTTCGGTTAAGGAGTGGTCCTGCTTTTGTTTAGGTTGGAGAGCGCCATGTTTGCTCGTCAAAGTTTCTCTGAGTAGGAATGAAAATATGTGTCCATCCCTGAAAGTCGTTCAGCATCAGATACATGTAGTTCTTTGTCTTTTAAATGAAGCAGTTTAATTAAGGAAATGTTGAGCCATGAACTTTAGTTATGTTCAACATGAGCCTTGGGCTGAAATTTCTCCTCTCGTGTTGTCTTGTAGGCCCGGACTGCTCGCTAACTGTTCCCTCAACCGAGTCCTTCTGGGTGCTACCAAGCGTCAAGCCCTTTGGCACATCACTCGCCAGAGCTTCCCAGAAGGCCATTGTGCAAGAAAAGGTCATGTGGGTGGTGGGTGGATACACCTTCAACTACAGCTCCTTCCAGATGATTCTCAAGTAAGTCATAGCATAGCGTGTCCCCCAAAAAAAATATTACACAAGCACGTATGTTTCTCCAACATCCTGTCCACTGAACAATGGAGGTCAACACACACTAAAAGCACGCCATGG
The DNA here is from genome assembly GCF_027596085.1 of Anoplopoma fimbria. NCBI lineage: Eukaryota > Metazoa > Chordata > Actinopteri > Perciformes > Anoplopomatidae > Anoplopoma > Anoplopoma fimbria. The sequence goes on from NC_072453.1 coordinate 14,870,785, forward strand.
TCACCGAATGTATCATCTTTATTGCCCTTTATGTTTTCATAGCACTTCTGCTCCATTAAAATCCCCAGTCTCAGATTATGTCCTGACCATGCTCTTACTTTGAAAGATAATCGCAACCAAAAGCTGCTAAAAGATGAAGTGCAGAAAAGCATTAAAACAATAACCTAGCGTTGGGGCTACCTGTAACTGGCAAAAGTATGAGATTTCAGGTTTCAATGGTTTGCTTTATGAATGCATAGGTGGTGCATTCACTTAGCTAAATTGAGAATTTAATGTTAAGTGTTCCTGGATGACTCGTCAGATAAAATGCAGAACTGACTTCTGTGCTGCTGAGTCATATCCTGGCTCAGAGTTAACTGACAGACTTCTTGTCTTCATTGAGTGGACAGGCTCTCTCTATCTGCTCCACCTATTTGCTCACAATCAGGTGCTATTATTCCAAAAGTATTTTATTCTAAATGATCAATGTGAGATGATATGACCAGGTGTCATGTTTTATTGCGCATGACCACAAACATTTATTCTCCCGTGTTCATCATTGTGCTAAACCTCTAGCCAAACAGAACTACTTTCTGTGACTGGGAGACTAAAGTGTTACCTTAGGCTTGAAGGAAACTGCTACCTTTTGTGATTAAATCAACTGATCATTAGTTAAAAAACATATTTATGTTAAGAAACAAGCTACATGCAAGAAGTGCTTTAAGCATGCGGGTAATAAATATGTTTTTAAGGTTCTGCATACGTTTGGATGCATTAAAGCATAATGTTCTTTTGCTTTGCTCTGCAGCTACAACCTGGAGAGTGGCATCTGGAACACTGTTCCAATAAACAGTGGCCCTGTGCCAAGATACGGCCACTCACTTTCTGCCTACCAGGTAAACAGATATGGCTCAATCTCTCTGGGTATAAATAGACTTTATAGGATGCTAATGTTAGCAGGACGGAGGAGGAATTATAATTATAATTAGTGGTGTTACAGTTTGCTTTGCACTAAAAGGAAACCACACATGTCATTTACAAAGGGAAATTTGTAAATTTGTTGAGACGTGTTTTTTTTTTTTTCTCATGACCACATATCTATGATTACGAGAAAAATAAGATTGTACATCCGCAATATTCTCATTATTAACACGAGTAAGCTGTATGACATGTGACTATATATTTAACAGTAAGTAGATGAAGGAATTTCAACTAAACAGGCTTGTTTGAAAAGGTGCATTTTATATGATTATGTTTGACACAAGTCGGCGTTTCATTTCATTTTCTTATAACGGCATGCCTCAGCTTCTCTGCACGCTTGTTTAAACACTCATCTCTGCTCTTTTCAGGATGACATCTACATGTTTGGTGGGAAACTGGAGGCGGGCTGGGGTAATGTGACAGACGAGCTGTGGGTGTTCAACGTACCGAGTCGGACGTGGCAGCGGAGAAACCCCGTGGTCGGCCCGCCGGCCCAGGCTCAGATTTACGCTGTGGAGGGTCACTCGGCCCACTGCGTTCCACTAGAGGAGGGCGAGGCCATCATGCTGGTCCTCTTTGGCTACTCCCCCATTTACAGCTATATCAGCAACGTCCAGGAGTACAACCTGAGTGAGTCACAGCTTTAAGAGAATGTTTGTTTCTCACTATATCAGCTATCTTAATTCTTTATCCCTCCCATCGCATGACATCATGTACATACCATCGGAAATGGTATCTGCTTGGAACTTCTATTTACTTTAATACGGTACAAAACAGGAATCTTCAATCGACAGTAATATGCATATCATAGCTATTATTTTGCATAATGTTTGGATCATACTGAGCTTTTTATACTGAATTTTAAAGCCAAAGCAATCAATGTGAGTATGGTTGTGGTTTGAAAGGGCAATCATTTCTAAAAGGCTTTGGAAATCCTTTTTTTTTTTTTTTATGATTAAAAACCTTACAGCGTTTTGTTTTTTTGTGAATCCACAAATTTACAAAACCTTCAAACAATACTACAAAATCTGAAATTAAAATTTTCAAATTCCAAAGATTATTAAAATATATAAGATGTAATATAATATCAGAAGATTTTAAGGGCGAGGAGCCAAGCTCTTCCCAAGTGATCATTTTCTATCTATCTGCATTGAAAGCTTCCTGTATCTGTGTCCTTGTCAGGGTCCAACACGTGGCTGGTGCCTGAGACTAAAGGCGCCGTTCCCCAGGGAGGTTACGGCCACAGCAGCACGTATGACAGCGCCAGCGGCAGTGTGTACGTTCATGGAGGCTATAAGGCGCTGCCTGCCAACAAATACGGCCTTGTTGATGACCTCTACCGCTACGACGTTAACACCCGGACATGGTAAATCAACACACATTCATTATGCATTCATGTCCGTGTACATGACACTGGTTGTCAAATTGAGTCTCGTAACACTTGCCCTTGAAACTACTTGTCATGCCTGTGTGTTCTAGGTTCGTTCTGAGAGAGAGCGGCTTCCCACGGTACTTGCACTCAGCCGTGCTCCTCAGCGGCACCCTGCTCATCTTTGGCGGCAACACGCACAACGACACATCACTCAGCAACGGCGCCAAGTGTTTCTCTGCTGACTTCCTCGCCTACGACATTGGTAGGACTCTTGATTATCCCCGACATCGTACCACTGTTTGGACGGCGACCTCTCCACCGGTGTCAACAGCTTGAATAATGTTTGTTAAAAACCTTGATGCTCCCTTACTTACTGTGTCGTGTTTTCCTCAGCTTGTGATGAGTGGAGGCTCCTGTCTAAACCAGACCTGCACAGGGATGTCAACCGCTTTGGTCACTCTGCTGTGGTCAGCAATGGGTGAGTCTATCTAATGGAATCAGGTCCCAACATCACATTACATTTCAATGCCCTTTATAGTTATTATGTTGTGTTGCACTTTTTGCCGAGTGATTTCCCCCCTTCTGAGGTTTTTTAAAAATAGAACACACAAGTTTATCTTTATTGTTTTACACTCTGTTGTCACGTTTTTCTTTTCAGGTCCATGTACGTGTTCGGGGGCTTCTCCGGCGTGCTGCTCAACGATGTGCTTGTTTACCGACCCCCCAGCTGCCAGGCCTTCCTGGCAGAGGACGGGTGTATGAACGCTGGCCCAGGGGTCCGCTGCATCTGGAGCAGAGGCCATTGTCTCCCCTGGGAACTCAGCATGGCTAATGGGAGCCTCACTCCTGCCCCATTCTGCCCCCCTAAAGCTAGTGAGAGAGACAGACATCCACAGTTTTGTTGCATATTAATCAGAGTTTTTATTTCTGGTTAACACAGTCGTTTAGGCTCTCAGCTATTCTAAATGACTAAACTTTTTTTCTATTGTCAACTAGTTACATGCAAGTTGATTTACAAAGAAATGGTTTACTTACTTATTCCTGAGGAACTCTTTCCATCTATTTAAAATGTAATCCTTTTTATGTATTCCAGGCAAAGTATGATTTTGGAGCATATACACACTCATTGCTGCTGTTGAACCTCTCCCTATTTTTTTTCAGTAACTGTGGACGAGCGGTGCTACCGGTTCTCCGACTGCGCCAGCTGTACAGCCAACACCAACGGGTGCCAGTGGTGTGATGACAAGAAGTGCATCTCTGCCTCCAGCAACTGCACCTTGGTGAGTGGTCCAACAGGGGGCGTCAGAGCCCTTCTGGTCCTCTGAAACACTCGCACTGAAACTACAGTTCAACACCGTCCTGTCTTTTTTCTATTCTCTCCTCTTTTTCTGTAGAACGTGAGGAACTTCACCGAGTGTCCAGTGCGGAACGAGCAGGTGTGCAGCAAGCTCGCCAACTGCAAGAGCTGCTCGCTGAATCTCAACTGCCAGTGGGACCAGAATCAGTCAGAGTGCCACGCTTTGCCTGGTAAGATGGACGTGGAACCCCCCCCCAAGCACATTTCCATACACACGAACACACACCATCTTCTTGAAGGCTTTGGATTCAGTCCTCACACGTGCATGAGAAGAGGGTCACGTTTAGTTTTCACTTCGTCTGTTTCTTTGTTGCAGAAAGTGTAGCACTTTCTATTGCACATGAATCCTGTCCTTGATCTCATGGCTAACATCTGATGTCAACACTTCGCAACACAAAGTACTCACTTATGTTGTCAGATGATGTCGTGTTCACTGTAATAAACGCCTCCGCTGACATTCAGACCTGAAGGGAATATTTAAACAGATATTCATTAATTTAAGGATTTGTACATTGTAATTGTAAACAACATTTGGTATTTGCAGGGATGTACTTTCAAGATGTCAACCTGATGTTGTTTATCAGTCCTGGCAGATTATTATTAAGTTTACCTATCAGCCTCTACTCCCCCCCCCCCCCCTCCAGAATGTTGACTCAGACTGAATCGGAAGAATTGTTGGAGTCACTTTATCCATAATTTTCAGTCCGGGAAGCCTTGTCGCCTAAGGGCTTGTTGTTGCAGCAGCGGTGGGACCTGCAAATCGTACTTTGTGTGTGGATTTCTGTTGCCTGTCAGGGAGCCTCTGCACGATTCATACACTCAAAATGGATACACAGGCCATCCACAGGCACTTGCACACAACCCTCTAAATGAGAACCACCATATTTTTATGAGAAGCATTAAATAACTGGCAATTTGGCTTCCAAAATCTCTAAGGCAATTAAGTGCCTAAGGTTTGGAATAAGAACTTCCTGCAATCTGCATACAATACTATGTTCTCTGCTTGCTGTCTTTTCTTATAGAATGGTACCCACCCCCCGTTGAGCAGTATTTAACTAATGATTTAATATATGATTAAATTAGATAATTATTACTTTATAACAATGTAAAAGGGGTCCCTTGAAGTGCCATACCTATTGAGTTATCACCTGAATCTGCAGCTCACCAAAGCACGTTCATTTCGTAGTTTTCGCCAACAGAAGGCAGCTGTGAAAAGTCTAGACATGCACCGATATCGATCCTGATGGTGATATTTGATATCAGTCCTATGTTGTCTCAAACAGCTGGATCAGGTATTGGTGGGGAAAGCAGTGTTTAAGTCAAGCCTGATGTTGCCTTACATATACAAAAAATGATCCCATTCACCTTCACACAGGGAGGAATACAGTTTATTGATTAAACGCTGGTGTCGTATTGGTACTCCGTATCGGGGCGATACCCAGGTATTGGTATTGATTATGTTGGGTCAGTGCATTCCTAGAAAAAACCCAGAAAACCCAGAGTACATAACCTGTTTAGCACCAAATGGCCGACAGATGAAGTAAGAGACTTGCTGGCCAATACATTTAAAGGCTAAAGAATTAGATATTTGCTGCGTAAACACCAACTCTAAGCTAACAGGTTCACCAAATCAACTTAAAAGGTGATGTTATGTAAAAAACCTGTGCCCTCTCTAAAAAAAACAAAAAACAGGTATTGCATAAAAACATGTCTTGCCCATGGTTCATACATCATACTCTTTCTTTTGTTCCCAGCCCAGCAGTGCAGTGAGGGATGGAGCCAGGTGGGGGAAGCCTGCCTGAGGATCAACTCCAGCCGCGAGAGTTATGACAACGCCCAACACTACTGCAAAAACCTCAATGGGAACATCGCTTCACTCACCACCTCCAAACAGGTGGACTTTGTGCTCGAGGAACTGAACAAGCTCCAGCAACAAGACAAGGTAAATATCCATTTAATGTACGTTCCTATAGTAAATACTGTATCAAATGAAGTCATATATATATTTTCAGGTAACATCAGAAGCCGGCTGATTGAATACGCAGCTTACAATTTGGTGTTTAGCTGACAGAAGAGAACAGCGAGTGATTTTCTGCTTGTCGAGCCTGTCAGCAACTCTGATTAGTTATGCATTCGGAGATGATTTTGTCCTGATCAGTTTTGTACATGTGCCTGCTCTTTTTTCCGTCTGATTGCAGCTTTGCTTTTAGCTTGTGTAATTTGTGTCTTTCAACCATTTTTCATCAAATTGTTTTCCACTTTGCGCAAACTATATGGTTTGTTTTTGACTATGACGCAATTACCAACATCTTCTGAGATACAGCACCTGACGATTCAGACTCTGATAATCAACATCTCAATTAATTTTGTTTTTCCTTATTTTGAACATTTGTATCCTTTTGGAACACTGTCAGTTTCCTTTATCTGCTTTATATAACAAACCAGGGGCCACGTAACTCACTGTCTTTGGCAACAATCATAAGCACTTATCTAAGGCATGTTTGCTTGCAGTTTTCACTTTGATCAGAGTATAACTTTGAAATTGCTTTGCTTTTATACAGTGCATTTTTGGTTTTCTGAAAAACACAAATATATCAACACATAAATGAGAATATGTGATGCAAATCCAAAATGCGTGTAAATTTGTGGCGTTTTAAACGTCCTCCAGTTAACATAATCAGAGCGACTAGGCTCCAAATTCTTCTATTTAGCCAGTTGGCCTATCAACACAGCAGAGAATAGCTTTTAAAATATAGCTTATAAACCACAAATTGTTCATTGAAACAAAAAAATCCAATGTCCCAACAACATCATAATTGAAGCCTCTTCATCTTTAACGGAGAATATTAAATGCTCTTTTTGGCAAACACTCACCTTCTCATCTCCCCACAGCTACACATCCACCTTGCACTGAAAGATAATTGTGGAGTCTGTTGATGATTTGACTTTGGTTATGCCTGCTCTATTCACGAGGACATCATTTGATGTCATTCTGATGGGTTGAAACGCTCCTGTTTGTTCCAAACAGAACCTTGGCATGCCATTTCCCATCATTTTCCCATTACATTACAAGTCGAATCCTGAAGGCAAATAAGTAATCACATCTGTGAAATTATTTTCAGTCGACTTTTAATGGCATTCTTTTTTCCCAAGGTGTAAATAGCATGAGGGAGCAGAAAGGGAGGCAGAGTTGTGATATTGTATTTTACATTTGTGACTTGTTAGGTCTTTTGTGTGTTTATTCTTTTTGCCGTGTCTCCACAGCGGCTGTCTCCATGGGTGGGTCTGAGAAAAATCAACGTGTCGTACTGGGGTTGGGAGGACATGTCTCCCTTCACCAACGGCAGCCTGCGCTGGCTACCCGGCGAGCCCAGTGACTCCGGTTTCTGTGCCTACCTGGAGGAGCCTCAGGTGTCGGGCCTGAGGGCCAACCCATGCACCGCCACTGCCCACGGCCTCATCTGTGAAAAAGCTACCGGTAACACTTATGTTATCTGTTTGTAACATTACATAGAAACAGTCTAAAATGAAAAAAATGACTCATTATCCTTTTCCTTTTTTCCTGTCTCGCCCCTTTCCTGTCCAGGAAACCCCAATCAGAGTACCCGTCTATCCTGTAAGAAGCCCTGCTCGCTGCACACCAATTGTGCCAACTGCACCAGCCAGGCCATGGAGTGCATGTGGTGCGGCAGTACGCAGCGCTGTGTCGACTCAACGGCCTACGTCATCTCTTTTCCCTACGGCCAGTGTCTGGAGTGGCAGACTGGAGATTGTGTGGGTAAGTGTCTTTTACTAAACTAAATCTAGATGAGACTTCTTTGAAGTCCGTAGTCTGGCATTAAGGTGGTCGACAACAAGAGTTCTGTAAGCAGTCAATATTCATCACTGCCAGAGGAGAGGTTAAAACAGCTTAAAGTGGAAGGTGTTTGTGCCAGAAGGAAAGTGCTATACGTTTCCTGTGATTAGCTTTGAAAGCATTTTTTTCTTCTTTTTTGTAATGGCCAATTACTCTAGTGTATATATAGTCGCCCACTCTGTTAGATTTCCCTGTTGACCATGCTGCAGAGGGACGTTTACCATTAGCTGGTCTTAAGGGGTTTAAAGACAGTAAAGAATCAAGGAACAGTTTCAAAGAAGCCTCCAAAGAACTACACTCAGAGAAACATGGTGGGAATGGCTGCTCAAACAGAAATGTTATTGTAGTTTTTTGGAGTAGGATTTAGGAATAGATTTACCCGAGGCTACTTTAACAACTTTATGGTGGTGAGGTGCAATTCAGTGATGGATCCCTGTGCTGTAAAATGCTAGTAGGCCAAAGCGCTACTTTAATGAAGTATAAAAAATATATCATCAATCAAAGTGCTCTCTTTTAAGGCACTTCCATAATTAAAAAAAAATCTTAAAGCTCTCAAGATTACCGTACACATGTCCGTGTCATCTTCAATTTAAAAATGACCAAAGTTCTGTCATGATTTCACAATTTGTAACCATTTTATCCTTGAATATCTTGTACAGGTTTTCTAGAGTATATACTAGAATGTGATAACTTATTTTATCCCCTTCATTCTTCATAAAAAAACACAGATTACAAGGTGCTTTACACTCAAGAAAAATAATTCAAACATTCAATGAAGAACAAGGCAGCAAAAAAAACAGGATTACCTATCAGGGTCGGATAGAAGGCGTAATAAGTTTAGATTCAAACCTGAAACAATGTCTCAGAGCAACAAAACACATCTCCTTCTGATTTGTCATCATGTCCAGAAGTAAATTGAATAAGTACTGGACACATGCAGTGGTAAAACTGTTAACAGTATATTCACTACACATTGGTAAGTTGATCAGAGAGATCCCTCACCTGAAGGTTGGTGCAGTCGTTCAGGTCGGCGCCGTCGAGCTTTGTGATGTATGGGTTATCGCCATAGTTGTGTCAGATCGTAAAAAACATCTCGGATCAGTTTAGCGAGTAACAAATTTAGGGGAGCTGAAGGGTTGCAGTCCCAAATTCATTTGTGTCAGCTGGTATTGGATAACCCAGAGACATTTATGTGCACTGTGGATATTTGTCTTGAGGAATTTGTCCCTTTTGGCGTGAAGGACACAGAAGGGTATCCTATAAATTCTCTCTGTGTTTTCTCCTTTTTTGTTTTGCTCCGTCCGACTTTGCTCCTTCACATTCACTCTAAAAGTTTCATTCGCCACTTGAGTCGTCGACCTCGCTTGCTTTATTTCTTACCTCTCAGTGCGTAGAGAGGCTTTATTTATGTTGAGTACACTGCATACACGTACTTCAAACCACAGACCTCGGTTTGAAAGGGACTGTGATAGAAAATAGTCTAATTTTGCAGCTCTGACATAGAACAACTAGTTAGTTCCTAATAGTTGGTAGTTTGTTTATTTGCTACCGGGAAGGTTTTTGTTTATTTATGGCCTTCAGCAGTAGTTCTAGTGATTTTCTACCTGTCATCATAGAAGTAGTGAATCAGAATATCTCCTCAGCTTCTTCGTAGCCATATCTTACAGATCCAACAGTCTGACCAAACACATCAACATCACATCTCTGCTGTGAACACACTGTCTATCTGTTTCATCCACAAACAGAGAATCCCTCCAAGCTGCATTTACTTCAGACAGAATTTTAAACATGCAAGGTCGAGTTGACTTTCTCTCTTTTCCTCGGTGCTTGATTTGATCTTTTGTAATAGGACTGGCCTGTGTGTGACTGTGTAAAGTACAGGAGCTGAAACAATTAGTTGATTAAAATGAATTGTCAATTACTCTGATAATTGCTTTCATGTTTCTGTCATTTTTTCAAAATTTTTGTAATTCACAATTTTCTGTCTTTTATGGGGTAAAACAAATCATTAATTGAGCAAATAATCTGCAGATTAACTGATTATGCAAAAAGTCATGAGTTGCAACCCAAGCTGAGAGGCAGCTGTAAGAATTAGGGGAACCCTTTTTTTTGGGTTGATTAGTTGTTTGTTATGATGTTTTTATTGCAAAATAAGCAATTAGTAAGTACTGGCAAATAATCATTCTGTATCTCTGCTATCTCAATATTCACTAGTATGCTTTGGTCTTTAAAATTAAAATTGCCCTGGCTTGACTGCATCCAGAACAGGAAGACTAGAGAAACAATTTTAATAAAGTGCGGGGAGCAGTTAAGATAGCGTAAAACTAATTGCTTTTGGATGGAGTATGTTGAAGTCAACATACTCGTAAGGATACCTGTTGATTTAAAGCAACGTTTGTCATCTGTTGATTGCAGGGTGCATTAAAAAGACTGATAATTGAAGTGGCAAGGTTGTCATTTCGATCAATAATCTTTGCAGGCTCCAAAAATCCAGACAGAACACTTTGCAAGTGGCGCAACAGCCTGCAGACACAGTTTATAGTAAATGTAACCACAGGAGACGTCGGACAGCAGAGTGGATGTAAAATAAACTGATCTCATAAAGTCTGAGCCTCCAGAGTTTTACCTTAAAAGACATTTCGATGTCATTTGTGATCGAGTGCCGAGGTTCCACATTTTAAAATGCACTTGAAGGCTCCCATAAATACATGCAGACCTGACAGTGCTGTATAGAGACTTGGGTCCAGGAACACAGGTTATATATTTGCTCGGCTGGTGAAAACTGTTAAGGCTGGATGAAGTGACGCATTCTTTGCTGTACAGACCCGTTCATAATCACCATCCAATTAATGTAACAGCTCAAGGCATCAGTTTTAGTTGTTCGCGCTCGCACGTATTGATTTATTCGTCTCGATCGATGCGGAAAATGTGGATTTTGTTTTTATGGCAGATTTAATATTTCAACATGCTTTTGTGTCTTGGCAAGACAGAAAGTCTTCATTCCGCAGCTTTTTTTTTTCTCAGAATGGTATTTTAGTGAGAAATCTGCCACTGACGTCCTGTCGTCAAAACAAACTTAAATGGCTTTCAGTACTTTGTGCTGATTGTTGTCATGGTTTCACATCCATTAGCGGAATAGCTAGAGATTTGTTTGACATAAACTGAGGTAAAAGCACTCAGTGTTTGTCTCCTTGAAGTAGTATGCCCCCCCCCCCACCAACTCAAGTGTCTATCTTGCAGGCAAGTGGCGGTGCTGAAACTTGTCAAGCAATTTAGTGGCCTGAAAGTTCATCTTTCCAAATGACAAAATAGCAACGCTCCCTTTGGGTTTCTGAGTTCAGAGTGAGGTGCCACTTCACACATAACATTAAGCCTTTCATTGAACTTTGCTCACGTCACAAACCTTTCACTGGCCCCGGTTTCTTTGCCTTTTTGCCCCTCAATCAACTATTTAATGCTCTTCACTTCCTATCATCTCATGCGCTTTTAAATCTGTTGTCCTGGCAGCTCATCAGATAACCTGCTTGTGTTTTCAGCACATTGACGCTCCTTAATCTGCAGGTTAAAAGCTAAGAAATGACTGAAGATGTCTGTTTAAAAAGGCTCCTAAAAAAAATAAAACCCCTGAAAGCAACATCCTTCAGGATTTAGTTTACTTCAACATTGGCCCTAAAATAAGCAGACTGCTGTTTTGTTTCAAGGTGACTACCCAGGTAAATACATTTTCAAATGAAAAGAAATTGACAAATATGGCTAACAAAGGAATATAAACGAAGATAGAAAACACTTACAGGTTTAAATCCCTTTAAAAAGAGCAGAGGAGTGCAACAGTAATGGAAACTTTACAATAAGATACTGGTAAGAAGTACCTCTCCCTTCGTCTCTCCTTTAGCCCAGAACTGTTCAGGCCTGCGGACATGTTCCCAATGCCTGGAGCAGCCTGAGTGCGGCTGGTGTGGAGATCCCAGCAGCACAGGGAAGGGCCTCTGCACGGAGGGGTCTTACCGAGGGCCAATGAAGAGACCGGTGAAGCAGGGACAGCAGATCCAAACAGGGGACATGATCCTGGAGCCGGGCATCTGCCCCAAAGACAAGGGCTACGAGTGGGCCTTCATTCAATGCCCCGGTAAGAGATCCACTTCCTGTTCCTCTTACTGAAATTGCAGATCATGGTGACTTCTTGAGAGGTTGTTGTTGTTGTTGTTGCCTATTGACTGTCGTGTCTCAAGTTTAAAAAGATGTTCTTATCGAGGATTCTTGTTACAGCTTCCCTATGCAACTCATCCCTCCCTGCTGACTCTATGCAACCTTACGCTCGTGTGCCATTAAATGCTGTCATTAAGCCCCAGTCCATACGACCACGTCATGTAAGATGATGACATACTCGCAGCTGGCTGCAATAGGAGAATGTGAGGCTAATATAAAAGTATAAAAACCTTGAGAAATCTGACATGTAAAAGGGTTTTGGTGATATTTTTGCCTTATTATGGGGTTTAATCCTTTAGGTGCACACCTTAATGTGTCTGTACTTCAATTTGTCATTCTTAATGGTGGAATTAATTGTAACAATCCGTATTTCCTCATATATTTGATACTAACAAGGTTAACTTGCGTCTTACATAAAATATCCCGACCTTTTCCATTAGATGTTGACAGAAAGAATGCTGGTTCATTAAACATTGCAGCCATTAAAATTATTTTTAAATGGCAAGTCTAATTAAATAGTAATTAATATGACATGGCAGGCACAAGCTACTGACAGCTCCGATGGGCCCGTTGCTTTTCCAGGAAGCAATAACAACAACAACAACCCTAGGTGTACATTTCTTTTTGGGATGGTGTCAAATCCTGGTTGTTTATTAGCTACAGGGAGCATTATCAAAATGATTGAGTGACTTAGACACAAACTATTCAAAACTAGCTTGCAGAAGGATGGGGAAGATTGTGACTGCAAGCATGTTGGCAGAATTTTATCGTCCCTAATCATTAAAATATAATGAAAATCCATGCTGGTTCTGCCTTGTTAGCTTGCCAGTATAACCAACAATAAGGATATATGAATCTGAATCTGACATTTCATTTTCAGCCATCTCCTAATTATGTTGAAAGTTAACCCTGACGTCGCATAAATCAATAACCATCTCTGTTTTCTCTCTCAGCGTGCCAGTGTAACGGCCACAGCACGTGTGTGAACGGCAGTGTGTGCGAACAGTGCCGCAACCTCACCACCGGTCCTCACTGCCAGACCTGCATGCCTGGTTACCATGGAGACCCGACCAATGGCGGCAAATGCCAGGGTGAGTGTGGCATCGCCTCAGAAATGAGTTACTCTGCACACATGAGACGTAATGGATTTACTTGATGTCATTTTGATGAATCAGTCAATTGATGTAGTTTACCTCTAACACCCTTAAACTTTTCTCAATCTTCTATATGCATTTAATTAAAAATGTACGTTTGAACAACTACATCTCAAACTACATTCTCTATGTTCTTTAATTTGGACCAGAGCTGCTGTGTGTGTGTGTGTGGATTAAAATTAAACTCTTAGAGGAATATTATTTACTTATTGAATTCTAATTAGTAGATTGCATGATAAACATACAGTAATACAGCATCTTAACCAACAGAGGGCACTGTTGTGTATTGATAAGAATTGGTGACATTTTGTCTCCCTTGTTTGATTAATGAGAATATTCCTTCATATGCTGGTTTTATAATATATATAAGTGTTAACATAAAAACAACTAAAGGTAAAATACACATCAGGTCTCTGTTGGTTTATTTTTTGCTGTGTTTACTCAGTTGAAAATGCCTCACTGAAGATGAACTGTGTTTTCCTGACATTAGAGCAGATGTGATCCACTGTGGGAAATAGAGATGAAGCTGAAGGTCAAATACTGACTTCTTGTGTTTCTGTGGTGTTCCACACCTTAAAGCCCTGCTTTGTTCAAAGTAGAAATACGCCATGCATCGTAATTCTGGATGTATTGAGAATACACACACACACACACACACACACACACACACACACACACATACAGGAGTGTTGAGCTTCGTGAAACACTGACAATATAAAGCCATGATAAAAAATTCCAACACATATCCACTATGATTTAGTTGTTGTACTAATTGTCAGGGTGTGGTACTCAGGTATTTTCTCAGTGGATATAAAACTTTTTTGATTGAGATTTGAATGGCACATAATGCAGATTTATTATCCGTGTCTCCTGCTCAGTGCGGAATAAATTATCCGGAGTGACTGCAAACCATAATTTATACGGCATTCATGTTGTCAAAGCAAAAGCACATAATGCTTGCTGAATTTAATGTGGGGAATGGGTGTAAACATTAAGCTGTTAGCAAATGGACAGGCATTTAACTAAATATTAAATGACTGTATGTGCATTTGACAACAGTCTCAGGGTATTGGTGAATAAATAATAAATATAGATTGACTGGTAGTAGTTAGATTTACCCACACTGGTGCCTTATGAGACATGAATAGCACTCCTGAGATATTACATGGAGGCAAATGCTTGAACTGCCAGACTGTGAGCTACACACACACACACACACACACACACACACACACACACACACACACACACACACACACACACACACACACCTGGGAGCTTTATGGTCTCAGATACCATCTGTTGATGCATAGGCTATATCTGTAACCCATAAAGTGAAACTACACAGGTGAGCATCTGTGAAGGGAATAGTCTTCTTATCCTTTCGGAGCCTGAGGACAAAATGACTCAAAGTCATAATGTGTCATTGCTGCATGCAAATAGAAAAGGGAATCCATTGCATATTCAATGTTTGTTTTACGCACAGTGGGCACTTAGCAAACCCTCCTTTCCAGTGTGACTTGCACACAGTGAAGTACAACTAACTCGCTGTTTTTTCGCCAGCTGTCAATGACAAGAAGTGCAGGAGAAAGTGCTATGACAGTCAGTTAAAAGCATTCCTGTCACCTCAAATATTCACATGTACCTATTTGGGAAATATGCTGGAGGAAGTTTCAGCACTGAGTCCACTGACCCTCCCGTAATACACCTTCTCATTGTTTTAAAGCTCTGTCAACTGAATAGGGAATAGGTCAGTTTTTTTTTTTTGTCCTTCAAATGCAAACCTGAAAAGCTGCCACACTAGAAGCACTCTTAAGGAGTCAATTCACACATCTATTGCTGCACTGTTTGTATTCCACACACACACACACACACACACACACACACACACACACACACACACACACACACACACACACGATGCCTCGCAGGTATCGTGTTGTTCTCTCTACGGGGTGCATATTTCTCCATCATGTCTCAGATTTTCAGTTGAGCCAATCTTTTGGGAAACATACTTGTTTACCATCCTCACCCAGATCAATATCAGTTTCATCTCCGCGTGTTCAGTACAGCAGAAGAGATGTCGGTAGCCTAGCTTAGCACAAACACCGCAATCAATAGGGAAACTGTCAGCCTAGTGCTTAAAAGTGTGTGTGGGGGGGGGGGGGGGGGGGGGGGAAACAACTGTTGTTGTTGGAATTGTAGGATGTATTGTGCCCTCCGGAGTTCCTGAACTCAAAGCTTTAAACTGAAGTTGGAAATCACTAACTGGGCGCAAGCACATACGAACCTCACCTCACAAACATTGTTTGATGCTAATCAATAATGCCTCTGTTCTCTCTCTCTCTCTCTCTCTCTCTCTCTCTCCTCTCTCTTTCTATCTGTGCTTTGTCTCCCCTTCCAGCCTGCAAGTGTAATGGTCATGCAAGTGTGTGCCAGGTGTTATCTGGCAAGTGCTTCTGCACCACCAAGGGGATCAAAGGAGACCAGTGCCAGCTGTGAGTACCTCACGCTAACACAATCACACACACACACACACACACACACACACACACACACACACACACACACACACACACACACACACACACACACACACACACACACACACACACGTTAAAAAACAGAAGTGGCTTTCAGCTTCGTAGTTTCTTTAGATGGTTTCATTTTCCAGCATAGTTTGGCTTTTCATTAGCTCCGCATTAGGTCACGGTCACTTCAACCGGTTTCCAAAAGTTCAGACCTCCAACCGAGAGGTAAAATGAGAGAAACGGTGTTAATGCTCCAACTGAAATTCACTGACTTGAGGTAATGTCAATCAAAAGTGTGTCTCTGGGCGGCCTGTCATTGGGCCGGTAATCACTTGGGATGAAGCCATGACGAAATGCTCGGGGCTATTTTAAGGGAAACCCGTTTTGACAAGTGAGACTGATCCATATGGGAGGGTGTTGTGTGCTGTTTGTGATATTTTGCTGAAAAGAAAAATGAATATTGGTTCTGCGATTTCAACATTTTTATAAACAGCTTCTGTTATTGCACCGAGTTAAAAACACACCCTGCAGTTTATAAGGAGGATACATAAAGATTCATGAAAGTTGGCGTAGAACAAGTTGGCCCCTTGTTTGTCACTTTATATAATCTGACATAATTATTGATAACATGGCATTGACACCAATAACAATACATCACAATGGAAGGTAGAGACCCACAGAGGTTTTTTTTTTCTGTTTTCTTTTCCAAAACAAATCCTCAATATTTGTGGGCTGTCACGGGTAAGTCAGAAAGACACTTCAAAATAAGTAAATATAGGCTTTGAGTTAGCTATAGTCAATGTACACTTTAGTGCACTTAAGTGGGGCAGCTGTGGCTCAGGAGGTAGACCGGGTCGACCATTAATCAGTTTGATCCCCGCCTCTTCCAGTCCACGGCCATGGATGTGTGAGTGTGTCAATTAGTATTAGTTTACGTCCTGATGAGCAGGTGGCACCTTGTATGGCAGCCTATGTGATCAGTGTATGAATGTGTGTATAAATGGGTTCATGTTGACATGTAGTGTAAAGCACTTTGAGTGGTCGAAAGACTAGAAAAGTCCATTTATCTATATATATTAAAAAAAATGACTTTTTAAGTTTTCTTTATTGTGTTTTTTAGTGCGCCTGAAGAATGATGGGTAGGGGGTAGAGAGAGGGGGATGACACGCAGGAAAGGGCCGCAGATTGGAATCAATTGAAAAAAAGTTTTTTACAATTCGATAGCTAATTAAATGTTATCTTATTCATCAATTCATCTCAATTCATCATACCATGACATAACATAAGAGAGCTGTTTATATGTTGACTCCATCCAGTGTCTTATTGGTCTTACTACAGAATGATTTATTGCTTTTGACTAGTACATTTTTACAGAAGATAATTAACTAGTTTTAAAAAAAATTGCAATCTGAATCACAATCGCAATGTTGGTCTGGGAAAAAAAAATGCAATTGGATTATTTCCCCATTTCGTTCAGCTCTAATTTTGAATCCCGACATTGTCTGACTTTCAGTAACCCCTTTTGTTGTAATTCTGTAATGGGATTCAGAGACTGTGAGGTCACAGTTCAAGAGCATTGATTTCTGATCACTAAGAGCTGCTCTCTTCCTTCTCATGTGGAGGATTGGACTCGGTGGTATAAAAACAGAAAACCATCAGTTGGCATTTTGGCCAGAAACTCCACCTCCAGCACAATTTCTGCTGATGCGGTGGATTTCCTCTGGTGTGGGCGGACCATCTCCACTTAGCTGTCCGCTTTCCCAGTTGTAAGCAGAATGGACTCTGATGTTTTTAATACCCCTAATGCAGTAGGAGTTATGGAAGGGTCACTGGCAAACACGAATGCGCATACACACCCACGCACGCACCTTGGCCTGAAATAAAAACCCTTCAATTTCTCTAATTCTGGATCAAAATCACATATTCAGGTTTGTTATCAGTTTTGTCGTCACTACGTGTTCAGTTTCACATTTCACGGGGCATCTGAATTATTCCGAAGCCTTTTGATAAAAAAATAAATATTTAGAGGTCAGTCAGAGTTCGGACGTGTTACGCTGATTCCAGTGAGACATCTTCTCACTGAATAAAATTACAGTTAGAGTTACAGTTTAGTCACATACAGTCGTCAGAATGCCCTTAAAGTACCCTCTGGAGTTTTCTTACAAATAAACAAAAGTTTACATTCCGTCTTTCACCAAAACACATTGCGTGTATCCTTGAGGTCTATTTGTCAAGGTGATTTTTAAAAGATATCTTTTAAATTGTGGATTGTTTACATCAAATTTGACCAGCTAGTCTTCTTCTTCCTTACCTTTGTTGGCACATGGCTATACTCTTGTGGAATGATGTCTCCCAAAAGGAGACCCGCTCATAAATGCATCACTCCATAGCACCTTTTAGGTTTGAATCTCAAACAAAGCTGCGGCTCTCTATGTTCTGTTTTTATCATCACTTTATATATTATTTTGTAAATACCCGACTTGAAAGTCCCTCAAAATTGATTTTCATTCTCAGTGACCTAACCTTAAGTTTTGCCATCACTGTTCAAATTGTTAAGCCCTGTTGTTCCAGGGAAATTATTATTTTTCGCAGCCTTAGCCTGAACATGTATGTATATGTCTCAGGTGGTAAACATACGGATGCATACAATTTACACACAGTCACATGTGGACAAACATATGAGAGGCATCATGCTCTGTATGTAAATCATGTGTTTGTATTTGCTGGTGTGCACAAGAAAATAATTCTGTAGCATTTTCAAGATTGTTTATACTTTTTTTTTTTTAGTAATCAAATTTTTATTCAGGTGTCATGAACTCAGTATCTGGCAAAATAGTTTTTCTGTCAGAGAAATCATCAAGTGCACAAGGATCAATACCTGTAACACTTTTTGTGTGAGAAGAAGTTTTTTTTTTTTCATACGAGCCAATAGAACAGAAACTTGGTTGTTATTCTAGATCAGAAGAAGAAAGTGCAACACCTGTAGGGACTTATTGTTTTTTTTTTTAACAAAGTTCATCTCCTAAATAATACAGCAGAGATGACGTCAAAGCAAGAAAAAACTATTGTGTGAGAGAACACAGGCAGTGCTCAGTAGGTTGTGTAGAGAGGAGTGAGACCTCCACAAAACCCTCAATGCTTTTACTGTTGACTTTGACAGAAAATAAATGACACTTTGCACAAATGACAAAATGTCACATTAATTTCCGCTACCAGATGGAGTGCAGTGCAGTGCAGCACAATGCGGGGCGGCACTCTGGTAGCAGGTGGCAAACAGTCGACACAAACGACTCTGTTTCCAACCCTCGGAAAATCAGAGTGGCGTATCAGAACGAGCCAAGCACCAGCAGGCCAATCATCATCAGCCATTTAGAGGGAGGATGTGCCCATACAGCTCCGGAGCCAGTTTTAGGAAAAAAGGTTCCTGCGGCCCATTACTGATTATCATCTGAAAATTCAGCCAGCAATATAAACCACCAGAATATGTTGCTAATTCAGTCCCATTTTGCAGCCCGTAATTAGATTAGCGTTTTTCGCCGTCAACAACTGCTGCTTTAAGTGGTGTCTTTAATCTCCAAATCAAGAAGCATTTTCACATTCGCACATGTTAGACTAATCACCTTTTATCCAAGTGAAATCTAATTAGTGTGTGTTTGTATTGACTAACAGTTGAGGTGTTTGCGGCTCCCCTTTTTTTATAATGCAATTTTCTGGTATCTCATTACATGTAGTCAGTGTCGGCCAACCACTCACACCATCCCCAGCAGTAACTCTTAAACAAAGACCTCTACACAAGGGTACTCTGTCTTTTTTTCTCCACAGTGTACACAGCACTACACAGACGCACGCGTTCACACATGCATGCACGGACGCCATTAGGACCTCAAAATAATAGCTGCAGTAATGAAGCGAAGGGTGCATCAGTGCAGAATAGAATTGTTTTTGAAAAACAATTGATGAGGTCCATGCTGCGTTACAGCGTGATGAGTCAAATGTTTCTTATTATAGTGCTTATTTGGATGCATACATTATTCTGGATTATTTTTCTGCTGGAAGTAGCTGGGAGTAAGTCAGAGTGAACACGTGTGTGTACTTGCTCTAGCCTGCGAATGTGGCAAGGACATTGTACATGTTCATAGCACATTTCCTCTCTGTGTGTGTGTGTGTGTGTGTGTGTGTGTGTGTGTGTGTGTGTGTGCCTGTTAAATCCTCATGTGTGTGCACAGACAAAGGTTCCAAGTTGAGTGTAGATCAAATTAAGATACAACAGAGCGGGATTGCCTGAAGTTCTGATGTGTGCACGCATGCATGCAGGTGTAGATAAAAATTACGGCACAGCGTCGGGGAGTTGCATTATACACTTGGCGATGAGCGCGTGGGTGTGCGTATGTTTTGCCATCTGCAAATGCCAGGCGGCTGAAACGCCCCAGGAGCGATGTTCTGCGAGGTTCAAAAGCCCGTGGCGGCGTTTGTCCCCCGTCCTTTGTTCCGTGGTGAAAGAGCACTCTACCCTGTCCTTGCCTATTTAATATTAACAGTCAGAGCGACAGAGCTGGCTCCTCCCCAGCTCGGTGTGCTACCCCCCCCCCATTAGATCATTTAGAGCACTGATGCTTGTCCTTCAGGACATGCCGGGTAGATGTTGAGTCAGAATCCTTCCCGATCAGGTCAGGTAATATTGTTAAAGCATGTATTTACTAAAAAAAATCTACCTCTGAGTGCCTGTGACTAACCAGCAGCTCCAGTAAAACAGCTGTTGGGGACAGTATATGAGATGAATAAGCCCCATTCATATTGAAAAGTTAAGTTCTTTTTTTACCACATAATCAGAGCTCAAGCCAGAACTTTTTTTTTACTCTACGTGCTGCTTGTATTACTCCCTGCTGATATTTAAGGTGTTGGGACACGTCTCCTCCCACATCTGACTGACATTGTTTTTGTGTGATGCCGTCAGTAGTGACGGGCGACTGTCCCGTGAATCCAAAATGCTGCAAAACAACCGATGTTGCCTTTATTTTTAGGGGCAGAGTCATTCTCTGTCACATCATTTTCGGCCACCTCCTCCTCTTCAGCGGCGTCCGTGTCTCTCAGCTGGTTCGCTCCTCTCCGCAACACCGCCTCCGATGTTCACATTTTAACAACTCTAATTGGTTGTCTGTGAGATATATAACAACTGTTGAAAGAAACGCGCGTGATAATGGGTATTTCATATGTTTTAATGTCATTTTCACTTTATAAGTGCAGTTCTAGCTCTTCTTATTACAGCAGAGGGATGGAAAAGTAGTTCAGAGTGAATTGTAGACAGTTAAAGATTGAGAGAAAGAGCAGAGAGATGCTTTAAAATGGAGATAAAGAGCACTGTAATCCAATGAACCCTGCCACATGTTCATCTCCATTACAGGCTTTTTGAAAGCCATGAGACCTTATGAACACACATTAAAGCACAGAACAGTTGATGGCTCTCTGTGGATGATAAATTATTTAGCTCTGCAGAAAATCAGACTATTTTGCCATGATATCTGCGTGAAAATCATGTAAAGCGTTAAACTGCCGTGGGTTTGAACAACATACATGACCTCAAAGGACCCTAACAAACCCCATTCATAGCCGTCTATTTAATGAATGCACAGAAAAGTTTTTTTTTAAGAAATGTATTAATCCAACTCTGCAGGACAGTATAGAGACTGCACCTTAAAATGGTTAGAGAATCAAGTTCATGCAGTATATGCAGCAGTGAATCACAGCGAGGTTAAAAGATTTGCATCTTTTCACTGTCAAGAATCAGTTGGTGTTTTTATTTTCCATTTGGGAGGACAGTTGCGATGTGCGAGTCTTTTTAAATTAGAGTGTTTGTCCACTCACAACAATAGATTGGAGGCAAATGGAACTTAGTAATTGTCCAATTTTCACACTATGTTTAGCCCTGGGTTAGGACACTCATTAGCTTGAGTTATAGATTCATTGGCCCTGGGCTTACAGTCATTTCACACTTGCTATAAACACAAACCATGCAGGGTAATTATAGTTCATATTTTTTTCTTCTTCTGGAAATGACTGCTTTTTGTTTGCCTCTTATGTTTCACAGTTTTATAGCTGTGTTATCGTTAGAATTGGATAAACATATTTTTTTTTGCTTCACTGGGTCTTTAACGGGGAAATTAAACTGTATTTTTCTTCCCCCGTGAAGGCCAATAGTGTCCTTTATTACTGTGTGCTTCATGTATAAATTAATACAAGTAAAAAGAAAAAGAGTTTGTAAAATGGATGAGAAGTAGAATTGTGTTTATTTTTTTTAGTATAACTCTCATAACAGACTGAACAGCCAAATCAAAAATGCAAGGGTGCATCGTTTTAATGCATATAATTGTACTAAATGTAATACATAGTGGACATGTATTCTACTTATTGTACTACAGAGTGGACTGCCTCTTTTCCTCCTGATGTTTCCATGCAGATGTAAACCGAGTCATTAACGTAGGGCTAATCAGGATAAGAAGAAGAACATGTTGTTGTTCAGTTTTCTACATTTGGATTTCTATTTCTATTTCATTCAAACTTTTTCAGGCTTTATTAACCTTTTGGTTAGTGCTGGTTAAGAGATATTCGGCACTTTAGATGATTTTGATGCACTTGGATATTGAACTCCACTCCAGAACAGGGTTATCTCTGATCTTTCTGGGTATTCTCCCTAAAACATAACTTTAATAAGGCGATGAATCGAGGGGATAATCAAAAGTAACGAGCCGATCATTTTGCAATCAAAAGTAAACAAGTCATGAGCCGCGGGAGTTGTTAAGATGTTGTCCCTGAGCTCTGATTATCCAGTCTGAATCCTAAAGCTCCAGGTTAATAAATAATAATTGTCTTATCTGATCATTTTCCTTAAAAATGATTCACCTTGATTGCTGGTTACTCTCCATTTGGCTTTCACATCTCAATTTAGGATTATACATCTCAAATAATCAAGCAGGAAGTCATTTACATAAATTGTGCTGTTTGCTCCGAGGACTTTAAGGGATTAA
The DNA here is from genome assembly GCF_027596085.1 of Anoplopoma fimbria. Classification (NCBI taxonomy): domain Eukaryota; kingdom Metazoa; phylum Chordata; class Actinopteri; order Perciformes; family Anoplopomatidae; genus Anoplopoma; species Anoplopoma fimbria. Next base: position 14,893,243 of record NC_072453.1, read on the forward strand.
ACTTTGTACATGACTTGTAAGATGCCGCTCTCTGTGCTCTGTGATCAGGTGCTACATTAAATTTGTTGCATGTCAATGTGTTCCTTTTGATAAACAAAAGTTAAAAAAAAAAAATAAAAAAAACACACACAAAAAACTAATTAACTTTAGCAAACTAAAATTGATCAGATTATTTCCTGTTTGTCAGGAGTAAGAGACTTGATGAGGCGCCGACAGCAGGAGCTAATGCGCTGGCACTCGACATACACGGCCTCTGATAAGGATGCATGCTCGCTCTCAATCTGTTAGCACCTTTCTTCATCCTGTTCTCTCCTCTCTGTCTGTTTTCTTCACTGCAGATGTGACTCAGAAAACCGTTACCTTGGCAATCCACTCCGAGGAACCTGCTACTGTGAGTACTTCTGCACCGGGCGGTTCCATGCTCACATACAAACACACACTTTGCTATTCTCTCCCTCTCCACTTCCACTCTCGGGGCTCAGGGCAGATGGAGCATTTTAGCACTTTGGCACCAGGGGCGCTTGTTCGGTGACAGAATGACTTGTCGTGAAAATGTCAAGTGCATCAGAAGGAGTGAGTGATTGAGCTAATCAAGGAGACGGAGGAGTAAAAAAAAACGCTCCACTTGTCTACTCACTCCCTCCGTCACCCGCCCACTCATTCGTTAATTTAGAAAGTTGACAAAATGTTAGTTTGACGCGAGTGTGAAGCGCAAATGTATCAAGGTGAGTGATGCAAAAAAAGCTGCACTATGGAAAAACTAAATCACATAAAATTGACAGCCAGGGCCTGGTATTTCTGTGTATACTGTACTGTGTTTGTGTGCTCCGTGTGTTTATTTGCATGATGTGGCGTCCTTCACGGTGCCGCAGCATATCTCTCTTTTGACATTCTGCCACTGACAACAGAGCTTTTTTTTGCCAAGTTTTTGTCCCTTTTTGAAATGCCACAGCATGACAGCGGGCTCAATGAGGGGAAGACGTGAACTAAAAGCCCGGAGCTTGCTTTAACCTCCGCACACCACTTGGACTTTTCTCTTGAGCTCTGTTACGCACTATTGTAAACATGACGACCCCCCCCGACTATCTGAAAGGCCACGTGGATTAACATGATGCACTTATTGTGACGTTATCCAGCCCCTTCACAGTGTGTGTTATTAGTTGACTTCTCACTTCTGCTGTCTCCCCAAACTGTTTGTTCTGTCACATGCAGACATACCCACGCAGGCAATCAAACAGAAGAACTGTCACATAAACACCGTTAATGCGACTATAACATCCATTATTTTGTTAGTGGATGTTAAGATATTAGTATATTTAGCATTTAAAGGTCATAAATGCAGACCGTCTTAATCTTTAATATTTAGGTTAAAACAGGAACTCTCAGTCTTTTTGCACAACTTTTCGGACCTAGACAAAATGATGTATATCCAATTTGACCTGAGCATGAGTAAGAAATTATTTGAATCAACAAAGTTGGATTATATATATGATACTGTTTTTATTTATTATGAAAAAAATAAATGCCCACAGGAAATAGAGTAATCTGCTGCCCCTTTACTTTCAGACAAAAAAAATAAACATCTATGGTACAGATTGTGATAATGGATACGATCCAAAAATGAGTATTTAGTGAATTGCATGATTAAATGCCCACTATTAATGAATAATCTGATACTTTATTATTCGCCGCAGGGGGATTTTCCGAGCTCGCTGTCAGGGTCAGGTATTCCTACTCATTCCGTGCTTGATGAGAAAATTGAAGCTCCTGATTGCTGTCGTTGGATTTGATTACAGATATTTTGATTTCACTCTCCATCATTCAATCTATCGCGGTTGGAAGTTTCTCATGACATAGCGTACATCTCTTCTATTTATGCTGTCATAGCAGTCACTAGTGGTGTAAGCTCATATTGTGAATGTTCTTCAGACAGTTTCCACTCATTGATATCATTATTACATGCAGTGTTCTGTTGAATGATATGAAAGGATATGAGACCTGTCTTTGCCGTCTGATTTTACAATATAGACAATCTCCTGATCGACTACCAGTTCACCTTCAGTCTCATCCAAGAAGATGATAATCACTACACAGCTATCAACTTTATGGCCTCACCTGAGCAGGTAACTATCTCTTCATACTTCATGCTACATTTAACATTGATGATCATTTTTCTATCGAGTCTGGAACAGCTCATAAATAGTTTAAGGCTCGCTGAATCCTTGTTTGATTTCATAAACGTTTCATTATATCCCTGCTTTAATGATGTACTTCACTATATGATGCTCCTGCGTCTGTCTGTGCGGTATTATGAGTTTATCTTATATTTAACTAAATAAATGTTTTATGTTCTCCTCCTGAAGGCTAACAAGAACTTGGACATGTCCATTAATGCATCCAACAACTTTAACCTCAACATCACCTGGTCGGTGGGATCAACAGGTACTTTATTCTCGACTTGGCAGTTCATTTATTGTCTATTAAAAACACCTTCTATCTGACAGACCCTTGACGAGGGCGAAACTGTGTACGCAGCCCATTTCCTCATGTTAAATATATATTAATTCCATCTTGTCAGTGTTTATTGAATAATCAGTCCATTTCTTAGAAAGTTTAATTTGAAACTAACTCGATGAATTGTCCAAGCTGTCAAGAGTCCAGTGGATAATGAGTTTTCTCTTCCTCCCATTTGTCTGTGAATTACATATTGCGACCTTCTGCACACATTAGTTGAATATTTACACCTAACAAATGGCTTAGGTCATCAAAACAGTCAGAGATTTGGGTCAAAAGGATCAGAATTTGTTAAATTGAAGTCCTATTTGGATTTTATAAATTATCTTTATAAGCGTTGGAAGGTCACTAAAGCAGATATTCAAAATCTCATAAAATGTCCAGACCAGCCCTCCTGCTGCATAATCTGCCGCTACCACACAAATGGATATATACACTCAGTTTGTCAGAAGCATGAATAAGAAGTGATTTCCATCCACATAGGATTTTTTTTTTATCAACAGGTCAAACAAAGACCCAGGCTAATAAGACATACTGTCTCTATTTATTTCATTGAAATGCCTGTAATCACCTGCCACCACAATATTCACAGAAATGTACACCGTTCAAATGTACCTAGATATAACATAATCAAAAAAACCCTTGTTTAATAATTTCCATTCATTTTAAATTGTATTTAATGACAAAAAATGTCTCATGTTGCTGTTAATTTGGTCCTTATCTGCCACCTTAGATGTCTGAGGCTTTAGTTGTTGAGTGTCTGTTGTAGGTAATTTGGCTTTTTTTGTTATATATTTTATGTATTTATTACAATAATAATTTGGTCAGTTGGTATAACAGCTATAGCAGGAACAATAAAAGAGTAATGTACCTCATGTTAGTGTGTACTGTGTCACTGTTGAGTGGGTGTTAGTGGTCCCGTGATGAAAGACACCCAAGGACACTGCAGTGGTCCAGTGCCACCGTTTATCTCCCGCCCCCCCTCCTCTAAAGTCATCTGCCACTCTCTCCCTCCGCACAACAACTGACATTTCCCCCGACCACTAAAACACGTTAACCTCCTGCGCGCCCCCTCCCCTCTTCGCCACCTTAACCTTTTTTTTTTTTTTCCGGAGCACCGTCATTAATATTTGAAGTTGGGTCCCCTTTCCCTCCACAGAGATATTGCGTCTCAGAAGGAACGGGAGCCTCTTCACAATCGACAAGAGCGTTGAGGCGCCTTTGGGTGGGAGGAGGAGGGTGATTTCAATTAAGATAAACATGCCCACGTAGCCACACTCAAGCTGTCATTTTCACTTCCTTTGTTTCACGGCTGTGGGTTGGAATGTCAATGCTGAGGACCTACTGACACGAGGAAGAATAAGAAATGACTTGAAACATTTAGATGGACGGAAAATAGACTTAGAAATAGACTTCGGCTGGAGAGGACTTCCTTTTTATTTCATGATGGGTATTTAGAATACAAAAGTTTACTTCAGTTTTGACACTATTGAATTCTATTGAGTCAAACAACCAGTTTTGGGCTTTAAAAAGAAACAACACCCCTCTCATGCATGAATTCTGAACATTAATGGCCACAAACAAGTATTAAAAATAAATAATAGTTGATCTGTGCAGATCGTTGATGCCCTCATGTAGACTGAATTCACCCTAAGGGCATTATTTGCTACTTTCTAGGTCTCAGTTTTTACAAAAAGCATTAGCTGAATGCGGTGTTATTGATTCAAATGATGACTATGTGCTAACATGACTCAGTCATGACCTTTCAAGCTGTGCCTTTTCTCCCACGTCCATTTAACTATAAAAATTAGACGGCGTGTTAGATAACAAATTAAAGCTCTGCTCTGTTTTAGGGCAAACAAAAAATAACTTGAATGCACTTTAGACATGTATAATAATAATTGCTTATGAGAGCTTTGCTTGATAAACCCATTAATGGATACATAATGATACGTTGCAGCCGGTCCAGCTCGATCCATCACTGTCTGGGCGCCAAAATGGCAGCGTGCTAAACGTGAACTCTTTGTCCCAACAGCTGGAACCATCTCTGGAGAGGAAGTGCCCATCGTGTCCAAAACTAACATCAAGGAGTACAGAGACAGCTTCTCCTGTGAGAAGTTCACCTTTAGAAGCAACCCAAATATCACCTTTTACGTCTACGTCAGTAACTTCTCATGGCCCATCAAGATCCAGGTAAAGACTGAGTTTATGAAGAAGATAACACAGTGATATGATTATTTCTCTGTCCTGTGTGATGTTGTCTTTGCTTGTATATAGTCATGCCATTGATTAACAATTGATCCTACATACAGTACATAAACCTAGCAGGGTAGCTTCTGCAGATGCAGGGGCTTGTTGTTGTTGCTGCTCAGGGTGAATCCAAGTGCACTTTATTCTAATTACAGATTTAATGAGCGATGGTTAGCGTGCATATAGCTGCACAGCTGTTTTTCTTTTTAGCGGGCAAAAGCGAAGCACCGTTTAACCTTTCCTACCCCTCTTTCTGGATGGAGGAGATTGAGGCTTTGATGAGGTGGATGGGGGCGACAATACAACTCGGTGAAAAAGAAATACCATTTACTGCCATTCGTTCCGGGTTTGCAGGAAAACAATAATTCAGCTTTTGTCAAAAGGCAATAAAAGACTCTTAATGAATGCTAATGTTTCTCCATTATCGGCAGGATGTGTTAATATAGGCAACTGTTGACAAAGGACATAGTGTTAATAAAGTGCAGGTATAGATGATGTAGGTGATAATATATATATGTATGCCAAAACATAAATGAAAGCAGGGCTGCAACAATTGTATTGCCAAATTGTACGCTTAAGTCAGACACTTTTACTGAGAAATATGATGGATTCAATTATTATTCCTACTAAAAGCACACAATTCCATTTTTCTAATTAGCCCACTTCCAAGTATTGATTTTTATATTTGTTGTGGGCGTCTCTTTCACAAGGTAGATGATTGGACCACGGTACGGCAATGGTATCTTTGGGGTCAGTCCATCTGTGGAGGTGGCCCAGTAATAGTTTTCTATTAGATTTCCTGGCCAGCAGTCACTTATTTATTATGGACTGGCCTGAGCTGTTAAAGCTAATAGCTTTTGTAACAGGATAAGGTCTCCCTTTCCTTTGCTTGCCTTTATGATGCAGAGGTGAGAGCGTAGACTTGGATGAGATAAAGCAGAATTTGAGAATGTACTTATGAATTTTGTGTTTAAGGTCTTTGCTCAAACATAAGCATTTAAATGTGTGTAAAGATCGGAAAGGGAGGTCTTGAGCTAAGATTTTTCCATGACATCATTCTGCGTTAGAATAATAGTTACCCAATTGTTACTGTTCAGTGTTATAAAAGTCCACTTGTAATGGAAGTACATTCTCAAATGATGCCATTGATCGACTCGGATAGATGAATTGAAATTAAATTAACCCCAAATGTATTGCTTTGACCTCATATTATGTGAAAAGCAGGGTTGCAAGCACTAAATAGACCTGTCCTGCTCACTTTAAAAGCCAGCAAAATATCTGTATAATGTGTCCTTTTGATTCATGTCATCCATGTCAGTGAGCATCTCATTTCAGATCAGTGATTCTTATTTTCTACTTTAAAAAGTGTGGGGTGGGAGATGTTTGCAAAGCTGATGTAGTAATCTATAAAGAACATCAGTCCATTGAACACTCCGTCTGGCTACATAACCTTAAATACATCTGCTGCTAAAGCCAAATATTCAACTTAATAGCCTGGCATATATATACAGTATATATAGAAATGAATAAACATTTTTTATTTTTTTTTATTTCTGCCTCATCCGCATCCAAAACCTCAAACATGACGCAAACAATCCACCTCTAAAAGCACAATCTGTGACCTATTACCCAACCCTCCGTGCTGCTGCTGCTGCAGATGACGTCGTGTTGGTGCTTTGAGGGCAAAATGCTTTCAACGGATCTACAGTAGATAATGACGTGTCACTATGATCAGGCCTATCAGATGTGATGTAGCTGCCAGGACTGTGTGTAATCCCTTTTTTTTTTAATGAAGGCAAAATATATTTCTGATACAATATCCACTGGCAATGCTGCTGACATAAATACACTAATCAGCTGTAGAAGCAGATGGGTTGTTTTATCCCTTTACTCAATAGAAGAAAATGCTGGAACAGAATCATAAAAAAATCTGAATAAGTCAGTATTTTCTTTGTCCTCAAGTCATTAAAGAAAAACGGAGAAGAGTTAGGACCACATGTGAAACATTTAAATCAGACTCCATAGAATAAAGTCCAAAATCCTCCACTGTAAAGGACTGTTGTTGGCTCTGCATACATTATGTAAGACGTATCTAAATTAACTCCTTAAAATGTATCAATGCAAAAATGTCTGACCAATTGAAGGAAAGCAGTTGTCTACAAACATAAAGCTTTCTTTTTTTTTACCACAAGCAGAAGCTATTACACACAAAACCCCGTCAGTGACCTTTAGATGGTCCATTCTGCTCTTATTGCAGACTTTAAACTGTCAACACCATATCTACACGATGTCACGGATAAAGTGGGATAACTTAATTAGGTGTTTCCTGTATAGAATTAGATAACTTTTATCAACAGATTATAAGTAAAAAGCTTCTGATAATGCTGCAAAAGTCTCTTTTACCATCAGTATGTTGTATTTCATGTTGGCAGGAAAATATTTGAACATTTTTCTAAAGTGCAATTTCAAAAGTATTGTCGTCAAAATATACCTTAAGTACCAAGTTCTCATTTTGCAGAATTTCCTATCTCAGAATAATGTTATGTTATTGCATATTGATTATTCATGCATTAATGTGTTTATCTCTTTAATGTTGCCGCTGGTAAAGAAGGAGCTCATTTAATTTAAATTGTTATACTGTTTTTATTGATGCTAATTTGTATTAATAATCTACAGTTATGGTGTAAAAGAATGATATTAAACTCTGAGATGTAGTGTAGTAGACGTCTCAAACACAAAATAGAAATACTCAAGTTAAGTACAAAAAGGTCGAAATTGTTCATTGTGTCCATCAACGCGGCTTAGTTGTTTTTAAATAACTGATTTTTTTAACTAATTTTGATATAACTGCCCTGGTATTTGTCCGAATTTTTGTAATTTCTCGTTCTTGTCTTCCTCTCACACAGATTGCCTTCTCCCAACACAACAGTATCATGGATCTTGTCCAGTTCTTTGTGACGTTTTTCAGGTAAGTGACAAAAAAATATGCACTCGTTTTAAATTCACACACTCTGTCATTTGTTTTAGCTCCTCATCAGACAAGGAGCATCATCCAGAAGTTGATCCACCACCTCTTCATTTTCTCGGGGCTTATTGATTTACTTGAGCCTGTTCTGGTAACCGATTACATGTAAATGCTTCTTGCGTCTTCAAAGCCAGTGATTTTTTTCTTTTTCCCCAAGTGGCGAATGACGCAGCCGGTTACCATTTAAATCGGTGCATATTGCTCTGTAGAGTGCCATCTAAGGAGAAGGCATTGGCCATCAAGATATGAGGGGCTCTTAATGATTTTTTCAGCCTGAGAGCTGTGATAGAAATATTTTTCTCATTGAAATGTTTGAAATGAGTCAATTGAGTTCTCTCAAAAGCACAGCAAAGTCTGAATACATTGAGAGGATGTGAGGATAATTGGAAAATGTATGCTTCAAGTTAAATATTGGCATTTGAAAAAAAACTTTGACGCAGCTCTCAAAGGGGTTCCTTCACGACGTTTTGGTTCCTATAATCGTACCAGATCTGTTAAATCAGTGGAGGTTAAGTTGGTTTCAATCATTAGATCAGTGTCATTGGTGGGGACGGTTATTTTCACACCTAACACTGATAGTTACTGACAATGGTGCAGTATTGGTGTGCTTCCCACAGTAGACCGATGGACGAACATATTATCTGTGTAGCTGTCAAGGTGGGAATATAAGACAGCCTTTGCCCAAGGCACCTGCCCATCACTGCCCAGCCCACAATAACTTTCCAGAAAAGCTGTCACACTATCAGTTATCTTCTGCCTCCATCCGATCGAATTACAGTTGAACAGCCAAATTCAGGAATTGTTGGAAGGAAAGGGGAGAAGGACGGAGCTTATTTTATCTTAAAATGTGTCTGACAGCTACTTGTATCATTTGCAGAGGAAACCATGTTTAAGAAGGGTCACAATCGGGGCATAGCAACATCAACAAAAACAGTTTGGGTCTTTTTTAAAGAAACAAATGAACATGGTTTATATTAGTGTATTTAAACTTGCTTTCTTAATCCAATAGAAATCTCCCCCAGCCATCCAGTACATATCACATAGCTATTCCTGTTTGCCAAGCTCACTTTCCATCAGTATGCATTGTATTTTTTGTTTCCTTCCTTTATTTTTCCCATTGTTATGCAGGTTATACTAATGCTCTTGAGTCTTTTCTGCATCCTTGCTCTCACTGACCCATAAACATAGGAAAAAGTGAAATGCCCTGACGCATTCGCAAACAGTTGTGTGTGTGTGTGTGTGTGTGTGTGTGTGTGTGTGTGTGTGTGTGTGTGTGTGTGTGTGCGTGCGCGTGTGAGGGCGGTTTGGAGGGGATGAACCTGCGGGAAACATAATCAGCCTGATGACAAAAATGTCATATCACCCCACAGGGTTTCTCGACCTCCTTGTATGAGAGATAGAGGGTGAAGAAATGACGCCATGACTGGGAACAAGCGTTATTTTTCCTCCTCCTGTTGTTTTTCTCCTCTGAGTTTATTCAAACATCGCCTCACCTTTTTTCCACTGCGAGCCGTTCAGGAGTATTTTTTTTTATCCTCCTTTTCCTCATTGCTTCTTCATCTTATTGACTTCATGAACACCATTTACTTGCACAGCACTGCGAAGTTGTAATATAATTAGAATCTGACTGTTTTCATGCGTTCTGATAAGATGCTGTAGAAACAGGCTAATTGGATGTTGCACTGTACTTGCAGAGGAGCCCCAGGGTCTAATTTATACTAATGAACCAGAGTCATTCCAGTCACATCTGTATGTTTATATACAGAATATATCTTAGTGTATACACATAAATATTAGTGTTGCTATGTGTTTACCGATATATGTGCACGCAGTAGACTTTTTAAGAGGCACGCATGCACTCGTTATTTATTTATCACTGAACTTCATAAATAAAATGGGTAAGGTCAAATGACAATAAACAAAACTTAATGTATGTAATGTTTATATGCCTTTTAAAGGTTAGGTTTATGTTTCACAATTTTACTTATATTTTTAATACTCCAAGAAAGGATTTTTTTAATCATTTTTAAGATTTTTTTTTTTTTAAAGCACCTTGGATCATGTTTTAGCAGCCAGTAGACAGCAGCTATATATATTATTGATCGCCTTCCCTTGTGGTAACTGTAGCCTTGCTGTAACAGAGATGAGCATTTGGTCCAGTTTCCTGTTGGTCAAATGACAATTTTCTTTAGTTACGCATTGTGAGACGTCAAAAAAGGAGACATTTGGCTGTTGACTAAGATGTTTTAAAGAGCAATGGGATTTGTCTGAGATTAATGAATCAACAGTTAACTTATGAAGTGCGACAGCTTCCTAATATCTTGCTTTCCTCCTTTTGCTGAGTGACAGTTCACATCTGCTGCTACTAGATTTACAAATCAACCTATCCCATATCATAACTACTTGTTGAAAACTTGAGTGCTTCCTTGTGTAAAGAATTATATATTTGTCCGTTACTACCTCGAGGCGTTCGAACATGAATGATTTCACTCCTTTTATTAACAGCAGAAGGAGAAGCAAAAGGGGATTTAAGCTTCTTTGCTGTCTAAAATAGTGAGGATGAAAGCCAAACATCTGTCTAGGGATTTTTGTCACTTCCACAGCATGTAAATGTCATTGAAGCCCCCACAACACCCCCCTTCAATCACCGTTATCTTCAAAGGTTTCTAATATGGTGCAAGTATTTTGAAAAGAATGAAAGGGTTCCCAGCTTGTGCACCTTTTTTAAAATACACTCTACGTGCAATGGCGAGATGTTTGAAGCACAGAGTTTCCCGTCACTCAACACTTTAATCCCACTTCCCTTCTTCTTCTTCTTCTTCTTCTTTTTTTCCTTTAGCTTGGTAACCCCCTCTTTGCTTTATTCGAGAGGCTGTATTTTTCAAAGTGTTATCACGTTTCCCACAGACGTTATCACCTCCTTCAAAGATCCTGACCTAAGAATCCAGCAGGTGTGGCCGGCAAATTGAAAGCCCGCTCAAGTTAAAATATCAAAGAAACGGGTCCGTGAAATCAGAGCTAGTGGAGTGTCTCTGGTGAAATGTGCTTAGTGGACCAGGCCGCCCATTTTTAGAAATGTTGCATGTCCCCGGAGACATGGGCTCATTGGTCATATTACAGTATGGGTTTCAAATCCAAATGTGATTCATTGTTCTTGGCCGTCAGGAACAGGGTCGTGTTCAAGTCTAATTCAGCAAGCAGAGAATATTTAGAGGGAGATGACGACATGCTTGTAAATGATCAGTTGCATTTAAAGTATTTTTTCTATATTTGGCCATATATATTTGTACCAAAGTGCCCAGTTTGCGACATCTTGCTTCAAAAAAGCTCTTAGGAAGTGCAGAATGTCTCTTGAGCACATAATAATCTTAACACTCTCATCTGTCATCAGGATAATGAAGTGGAAGCTCTCAATCAGTCATATTTATATATCCAAGTAGCGCTCGGACCTTGTTGAATTTCCCTTGACTAATGATTTTACTCTTGGGTTATTAATTGAAGTAATCGTCCAAAATACCCATGAATGTGCTTCGAATCATCTCCTCTGTTTTGTCTTTTTTTTTTAAGTTTAAAGGGAAACTTTGAATGTTTAGGTTTACACTGGTTCAGCCAGTAATATTGTAATTATTTTAATATATCAAGGAAACACAAAAAAAAAAGACATTTAAATACAAAAATAAAAGCTTTGTAGAGTATTTTAGAATATGTAGAACCTGAACTTTTGAAACGAGCATATAATGTAAAGATGGGGATTCTTACATTTCAACATGAACCTGTCCTGGGTTAAGCTGCACGTTTATATTCAATATCTAAACGAAACAAAAAAAGCTTTAAATACCAGAGGGTCGTCATCTCTTTGTATGCAAAGAAAATGTGTGTGAACTTTCTCAGTGACAGCTGTTTTCATCTTGCTTGACATTGTTTCCTCTCTTTCACTCCAGTTGTTTTCTATCACTACTCCTGGTGGCTGCAGTGGTGTGGAAGATCAAACAGACCTGCTGGGCGTCAAGGCGGAGAGAAGTAAGTCCATAAAACACTTTCTGTTGACGCGCGACGTACACCTGAGACACGTGGATATATTTAAATAATATCCAGTTCATCCTGTAGAAAGTAGTTACTTCAAAACAGCTTTATCCCATAAACATCGATGCAAATCGTTCAGAGAAGATCAGTATCTAAGAATTGCTTCGGCGTCCCAGTTTTTGATTAATTATTTTCTCATGAAAAACATGGTTAAAGTAAAAAAAATGATAATTAAAATAAAAGGTGTATTTAAGTTTAGCTGACTAGTGGAGTGAGTGTTTGATAGAAGCAAGTAGAGATACAGTGACTTATAGGGAAAAGGGGATGGAACTAATGATTAATATTCAGTGTTGGTATGAAAGATAGAGTTGAGAAAAGATGGGCATGAAAAGGGGTGAAAGATGAGATGACTGGCAGCAGAAATAAATAAGAAGAGAGTAAGAAGAATGTGGTGCAGGAAATTGAGGAAGAGAGCAAATGCATATAAATTCACCTCATTCCCATGAACCCAAACTGCATTGGGTGCTTCCTGGTTTCTGTAGGAGCGTCCATCATTTCCATCTCTTCAGACTGAACCCCATGTTCTCCTAGATGCTGTTTGATACTCAATAGCAGGGAGTTTTTTATTTGGTGCACATCCAGCCTTATGAACCTGCAGTCTGCTAATAAAGCTCCCACAATTTATTCCCCCTTTGGGGTTGACATTGATAATCATAAGATCCCAATTTTATATCCTCTAATTGATATATGAAAATAAACAAGAGTGATAGCTACCGTGACTCCGAATCATGCCTATCCAAAGAATTAAAGTCAATAAAAATTAATGCAGGCAGATGGGCTCACGTCATTGAAATTCTGCTCACTTTTCCTGTCTGCTCTTGGCATTCTCGTCATCTGTTTTGTCACTGCCCTTCAGCTGCCACATGAAAATAGATAAATAGTTAAATAAATAAAAAAAAAATCACTCATCTCTTAATTTCAGGTGATAGAAAAGTTTTGTCAACGGAGCAATAAAATACTTTTTATTCAGAAAGAAGGCCTCAAAGATTTGCTTGCTGATGACAGATCAGTTTGTACCTATGAATTAATGGATTACACATTTTAATATACAGTAGGCATCCGCTGTGTAATAATGCACTGCATTTGAGTGCACATTCCCTGCAGCCTGTCAATTCTAGTGTAAAGCTCAGTCAAAGTTGTTGCCGTGTATTTTTTTCTTTTTATTTCTTAATATGAATCCATCCAAAAAATGTAAATCCTCTGGGATTACGTTGGGATTTGTTACCAGCCATCGTTTGCTGCAAATGCAACATTAATCCAGGTTTGAATGGAATAAATGCTGAAGACCTGTAGCTACAACCTGAGATCCGAGAAGCTAAAGATATGTAGTTTCGATCACTTATGCAGTGAAACCTTTTTGACACAAAAGGTTTCTACTACGTGGCTTCATGAACCTGAAAATAACCATACCTTTAGGTTCCTCGTGGCATTTTCAGATGGCCTACTTTTGAAGAGAAGCTGTGTGTTGGTCACCTTTTCCTGAAAGCTGTAAAAGCCTCAAGGGTGTTCTTCAGTGCTGTTATGGCTACTTAGCTTTGCACGTAGTCTTTAACAGCTTCTCAGGTGGCGTTATTTTTCATCCACATTTCTATAATGGCTAAATGGGTTGAATCATTTTTGATTATTATCATTGCTGGTTAAGTAAAGGTCTATTCTTAATGCTGTCAGAGTTAATAGGTTTTATGTAGAAAAATGGGACGTCCAGTGCATCACTTATGTAAGAACTTGTCTGAAAATGTTTTTTGTAGCTACAAGGTCAAATGACTGAAGAACTGCTTTTAAGTCTGCACGACTCGTACTGCAGTCTATGGAAGCTTTTCATGTCGATCCAGGCCTCCAATCAACCACCATTCGTACTGATAAACACGTAACTATTCAGGATCCCAGCAAAGTTAAGCATTTTTAGAATACAATTTATTTTTCTTATAACTAAAAATACAAATGTTTCAGCTTTGAAACACTCCTGTGAACTGCCTCCAACTTGGATCCTTTTCTCCCTTTTGTTTGATAAAATCTATTATCAGTGTCTGACAGGTGCAGACATAATCAATCACTCTTTAAAATAGTACAGAGAAAAGAAGATCTTCTGTCCTTTAGTATTGGCTGCTCAAAGGACAATTACAGGCAAATCCATCTATGTGATCCAAAAAGGACTCTCTTCGCTTTGGGGTTTGTTTTTTCAAAGTGCACACTGGATGCAAGATGTTAACAGAACCTTAACTGCAGTTGTTCTGAACTGATTGATGATGTAATAACCTAAATGTAAAGGAAGTCACTTCAAAGGTAAAGAGCCATAGTTATATTTAGACTAAATAATATACAGAGATCATTGCCATGATTTTGCTTTCACATATGGACCTACATACATTTGATATTTATTATTACTTGTCTTTTTTCTTTACAATTGCAGTTTATTAGATTTTTATCATTTATCTCATCATCATGTTTTACAAGCTGCTGTTGCCTACTTTTGCGTTGGCCTTGTGGGTAATGTAGGCACCAGGTTTTCAGAGGGAAGAAGAATGAGTGGAATATAAAAGACAATATCTCTGGTTGTGCTGCATTGCTTTTGATATTTTTCTTTGCTGTCCAATGTGAATCACACAAAGTTCAAGGAGTGGAACACTATGTTAGTGGAGTGTTCTTTTATGTTTTTGGAGTATTTTCAGCAGCTTAACTGCCTCAAATTATCCAGCATTCAAACAAAAATAATTATACGTGATGGAAGTCATAATGAATCATTTACAACGGTGGTTGAAATAGTAAGTGTTTTAGGTTGCATACAGCATTCTGTCAAATAGAGTACTAATAAAGAGTTTTAGTGGAACTTGTGATAACTCACTTGTGTTGAGACAGTACCAAGTGTTGAAGGATATTAGATAACTGATTTGTCCCCGCCTATCTTATCCATTGGGTGACCTGATTGGCTCTTCACTGAGCGATGTGTCCAGTTTATTTGAAAGAGCTTTTAAACAGCCCATGCACTTACGAAGCTTGTCCAAATATAGGAAGGATTTGGTTCCGGAAGCCCTCTAATGCTCACAAGTCCCCATTTAACATAAGGATGTGGAATAAACGAGTCTTAATGAGGCCTCTAGAGACGGAAGAGCAAATGACTAGTCACTGATCCAGCCCAGTGACATATGGATGTCTGATACTGAGTGAACTTCTGAATGTTTGTTATTGGCTTCCTGGTGTGAAATCTGTGTTAGTACTTCTGGTTTGTGCTCGATGTAAAAAGCAATGTGTTTATATGAAACCGTTTTTCATAACCGAGTGTTTGGGGATTTTTTACTAGAAACACATTCGAGTTTTTGTACATAACCAAGTTGGAAGTGTCTGTCTGTAATTTTGGAAGTCAGAATAATTACCATAAACAGCCTCTCAGAGACCTAAAATGTTTCATTCCTTGTAGAAACTTACTCTTAACAAAGCTGATCTTTCACCACACTAATGGACTAATACGATAAAGGTTTTCTTTTTCTGGCAGGAGATGAAAGGACTTGTTCCAAAGGTGCAGCTGTTGTAATTGTATAATTTTTAGATGAGGAGAGGTGACCAGACTTGGGTCGTGAGTGGGGGTGTGGGGGACAAAGGATGAAACGACAAACAGCTGTAAATGCCACGGAGGACGAGGAGCGCTGACCTCTTTGAAGCTACCTGTGGGGGGAACGGGAGGGAGGGGGCGCTGACATTTCACAAGACTGCAACACGGAAGATGATTTACACACAAACACACGGATGTATCTAATGCGGCGCCTCTCTCCTTATCTCTCTCACACACACACGCATACAGACGTGCCGATACACACTTCATACACACACACACACACACACACACACACACGCTACATACGTACGGGCCGCCGTGCTGAGCGGTGATGTTTTACCCGCACTCTAAAAGCACTCAAAACTATTATTGAACAGCGGCTTCCATAAATAGGACCTTTTTTTTCCCTTTTTTTTTTTTCACCAGCATGTTTAAGCATTCCATTTACTTGATGCTTCGGGAACTAATTATCATCTGTTTATGTAAAGCCATCCTCAGCCCATAAAAGTGGTCCCGGCCATGACGTTGGTCATTCCAGTTTGTAACTGATGGCTTACAACTTCCTGTTGTGTCGGCTGATGACAAGATAGTGATGGACGTTAAGGCTAAGAGCAAGGACTATGCTGTCCATAATGGTGTATCACTGAAGTAGTTTAGGTCCCATTATCTTCTGTAATTTATTTAGCAATGTTTGCAGCATGCATTTGGGGATGACACTGTCGGTCAGTCAGGCCACCCCTTTTTGATTCAGACTAAATTATCAATAACTATTGGATGGATTGGCATTAGATCTTAGACATACCTTTATGGTATCCAGAGGATGAATGATCCCACTCTTTTTCAAGTTTAATGGTTCATGGAGACAATCATTTTTGTCTTTTGTCGCGACAACCGTGATGCAGCAGAAATACAGAAATACATCGCCCACGTTACAAGGTATTCCAGTATGAATGTCTGGTTGCACGTATTTGATTTGCAGATAAAGTTGCACTGCAGTCCATTTGAGCCAGGTTTCCCTTTTTTGCCGGAAAACCATATAGTTGTTTTATTTGTCCTCTGCGCTGACACCCCTGCTAGCCTTTTTGTCATTCAGAGCTGAATTTGTACTGGATGCACTTATTCTGTAAAATACACTTTTTATTATATGCTGACAGCGTGCGCCTTTACTTTAAAATGACTACTGTAAACAACCCATTTGGATTAAGACCACTTATCTGATGTTCTATATGCTTGCATAGATAAAACTGAGAGCAACACATTACTAACCACATAATCCTCACGTCAGTCTGCAGACTGCTGTCTCATGTTCTGCTCTTCCCTTGAATGGCTCAATCAGCAGCCATCGATTGCTATAATAAGATTATCCCCCTCTTAAGCTCCTGGTCACCTTGATTGTCCCTTGTTCAGTTTAACGCTGCACTCTAATAATTTCCTCTAAAGTTGAGCGTACCTGTGATTAGGAGTTTGATTTAGGATGTAGCATATCCTTGGAAGCTCAAAAGCAGTTACACTAATGAGTAAAACTGAATTATATAAATACGACAAGGTAACATTAAATGAATATTTTATAAGAATTCAACCTTATTACGTATCTTATTACCACAACAATACATATTATTCCCATTCCTAATGAGTTCTTTGTACTTCCGCCTACACAAAAGCACTCAACCACACCAGAATCATATCAGTGTGTTATGCAGCTGCAGTCTACTATACAGGATATATTCATTAATTGAAGTCCATTAATCCCAGTGGGTGTGTAGATTGTTAAAGCATTTATTTTAATTCTATTTTCCATTTTGTTATGTTTTGATTTTTTTTTAATTCTGCAGGGTCTGTGTGCACAGCCAGTGATCTTTAAAAAGGACAAAGTGACCTGCTTAGGGAGTCGAATATGCTCAAAGACGGGATGACACTCTCCCCTTTATGGAATCAAATGAAGGGAACAAAATTCTGTATTCACAGGACAGATAATTCGTGCACCCACTTGCAAAGTTAATCACGTTGCATAGCAATGCACTGCATGCCCACCCTTATCACAACCGTGAATGGCTCCAGCTTGTATTCCCGACAAAATCTGTCCGTCATTGCACAAACCTTTACTTGCTTTTGCAGAGTTAACTTAGTATTCATTACCAGAATCTCCCCGGTATTGTTCTGGCCCTTTTTAATGATTGTATTCCCACCCAGCACATTTTTTGACGCCTGTGCTGGACACAGAGCAGACTTAGCTTCTGCTCTCCTCTTACGCTTTGTTGCTTTAAATGAATTCTGCAACATGATAAATAACATTACTGCTATCTGACATTTAGGATGAATGTTGTTGGATTTGAAGCTCTTGTGGTGGCGACCATATTAAGCCCTGAGCTGTTTTCTTGTTTTGCAACAACCCCGCCGGGCCCTCAATCCTGCTTTTTATCTTTTCGAAAAGGGCAAAGTTTTTCATTTTGACCTTCGGTGGCCCAGCAGCTCAAATCTATCGGTTTTGATGTTTAATAGTAGAGATGTACAGCAATATAACATCGGCCCCTCAGATTTAAAGTTTAAAAATCTGAGCCACAAGAAGGAAAATCAATCAGGTGATCAATCTCAATTTCATATGGCTGTTGTTTTTTTCTCAGCTTTGCCCCCTCTGGGAAATGTTTTCAGAGTGATTCAACAAACAGTTCTTACATAGAAATGACCTCAACTTTCCTCTCACTCTCTCTCCATCAGTGAGTCTGTACAACTTGTCTGTAAAGGAATGTTTGAGCGTTCAACATGGGATGCAGCGACACAAATAATGCAATATTTATGATGCATAGAATATATTTAAAACACAACGACTGTATTTGTCGTTTTTAACCATTTTGCATTTTTGTTGCTTTTATTTGATAGAAGAGAGTTGAAAGACATGACAAATATGTAACACAACAATATATGTTCCATATATGGTATGCAGATGGCCAAGCTGATATGTGACGTATAATAAACACTTGTTGTTGTTGTTTGTTTTACACTATTTAACATAACATAAAAATCTGTAGACAGCAGCTATAACATGTTAAGATAAGATAAGATAATCCTTTATTAGTCCCAGCAGGCTTACAGCAGCGTAGAGTAAAGTGCACACAAGAGACATAGTAGAAGAAGACAAGATAAAAAATGAAAAATAAAAAATAAAATAAAACAAGTATTATAAATAAGCAATAAAAAAAAAAAACAGTAGAAAAAACAACAATAACTGAAATATTATATTTACAGACAGAAAAAAAACCTAACTTTTTCAACTATTATTGCACAGTGTAATGTGTAATGTATTGCACAGGTTTTTATTGTCATGTTATTATTGTCATGTTACAATGTGTTGACAATGTTAATTATTACAGTTGAACATAAAGGAGAACATGGAAATGAAATACATTTAGTTGCATTGTTGTTTGCCATTCAAACGTGTTCCAGACGGGTTGGAGGGCATTTATTTAAAAGGTTTTTTAAATATCAGCGTTATTTGAGAACATGCTGTTTTGATCTGTTGTTTTGAACTGCTTGAGCACGTACTAGTAATGAGTCACTGCTGGCTCTCAAATATCTAATCAGGGTTTTTAATTGAATACCTCCATTTCCATCCATGTGAATGTTTTCCTGTGTACACCCTCAACAGAACAACAGTATTTGAAAGAATGAAAACGGTACTCCGACTTACAATTTATTTTTTCTGAACCTGTCTTATACATGGAATCGTTGATTCCTAAAGATGTTAATTCAAAGCGTCTTCTGCAGAGTCGCCCCCACAGACACACACTTGTTCGCTTGTACAATGCTATCAACCTCTCCAGACCTCATCTTAATTTTGCCAATTAATAGCCAGACTAATGAATACTTAATTCAATTCAGAGTGAGCGGGGGGGGGGTGGTCTGGACACAAGAATATCAGGGTTCATTACTACACCAAGGACAAATTCCTATTCAGGATTGAGACCATGAGAAAGCTCCACAATCTAATTCCGTTGACCCAAACAGACACTCAGTTGTATTAGAGGGATAATATTAGATTATTGATGAGTGTACTTCTTCTTTTGAAGGATGAGCTGAAGGGTTACTTCCTACTATTGTACCATTTTTATCTTATTTTTACCGAGGCCTCATCGATGTTTTCTGGCCAATTGACCGTTCGCCTTGCTGCACTCCCTTAGTTACTGTTGCTATGCCTCTCAAGCGTTCCGCTATCGTTTGGCGCACATGCAGTTTACAGTGATAACAGTTGGTGGATTTACCAACATGATATCTTCGACATCAGGAGATAAAAGCAGGCTTCTCATTTCGAGCTGATGACCATCACTATGTCTGCTGAAACGACAACTGTCACCGGCAGATTGTATCAGCTGTTGCTAGCTAGCTTCTTAAGCTATCATTAGCTCCATCTCACCTGAGGAAACTGTCTCTGGCTGACTTTTTAAAGTCTCCACCTGACACGTTTTAAAAATGAGACCCCTATAAAAGGTGTCTTAAATAGGCACTCCATGACACATGATATCACGCTGAAAGAAAGACGCTTGAGGTAGTTAGTCCTCGTATTACAAGAATGATGAAAACAAATGTTAGCTAGTAGAAATGCTCCTTGGCCTTTTGAAGTAACGCTGGGTGGATGGCATGCTAACGTTTGCAGCTTATGTTTCAGAAGATAAACACTGTTATAATAATAATAATAATAATTAAGCCTTTATTAGTCCCACAATGGGGAAATTATTTCTCTGCATTTAACCCATCCCGGAGGAGCAGTGGGCTGCAATGAAGCGCCCGCGGAGCAACTTGGGGTGAGGTGTCTTGCTCAAGGACACCTCGGCATGTTGCCGGTAGAGGGGTTTGAACCACCAACCTTGTGGTTACGGGACAAGCGCTCTACCTCATGTGCCACAGCCGCCAATTAATTCATTAATTCCTTACTTTGCCTTACTTTTGCTCTTGTGTTTTTGGTTTTGGAGATGCTTAAAAAAACTCTAAGATATTATTGTAATTGCAGGCGCGTGATAACCACCTCAGCTCCTAGCGATATCAAAAGCTTGACATTTTTGCCATGTTTAATTACAGTTGCTAACCGTTTTGTGTTTGCCGTGTCTATTTACATTCGTACGTACAACTCCCTTAAGTGATTCACAGAACCCAGAACATCCAGCAAATTATTGAATTTTATTAACGTATGTACGATATAAAATGCATTCGTATTACTTTTTGTATTACAATGTATAGATGCTGGTGCGCACATAGAGCCTTTTTGAAAAAAATAAAGTGCAAAGGAGGGGCAGGTCATAAGGCCGATCATCACGACTGCTTGATGTGCTTAGTAATCTGAAGTACAATTAGATCCTAATACAGCACGCTTAAGCTCATCACAAATCCAATATCAATCAGTGATGTCCTTGGTGCTAAAATGGTAGCCTGTTTAGATATTGATCAGACACTGTGTTGCTGATGCAAGTATGGCGCTAGTTGTTTTACAATATTGATTTGTGGGGCTATTTTCTGTTCAGTCTAAGCAACAGAAAAACTGACACTCTTAGGTAGTAACCTAAACACAGCGTTTCTGCGCAGCGAGAGTCATTGCTATGTTATGTATACTTTATGTAGAATAATAATCACAGTTAATATTAAATTCTAGGCTGCTTAATCAAATCAATGAATATAGATTGATAATTAGAAAATTGTCAGTTTTGAATGTTAAGATCAATTCAAGTCAGTTCCTATCCCTAGTATATGTAGTAGTGATGGTTTATACTTCTGTTGTATCACTGTAGTTTGCATCATATTACAAAATGTTTTCAGTAGTTTGGTACCTATGTGAATTGACTGGATAGAAAATTTTGATTTTCCCAAAAAACGTGTTTTTATCTTATATAATATTATTTTATAAAATTATAGATCACACAACTGTAAATCCTCAAAAAAAGGTGGGGTACAAAAAGATTATACTCTACATACGTACTTCTAGCAATAACTGAGTAGCACGTGAAGTGACTTAGGGTTTCGGTGTAACAGGATAACTTCAGTAGGTTTTTTTAAATTTTCTTTTATTGAGAGCTGAAATTGAATTGTCTTTTCAACTTAATTAGATATGCATTGTGTTTGAGTGATTTATATTTATATTTATCAGGTGTAATAAATGTATATAATGTATGTGCTATTAAGTATTCATATATTAATATTTCCGCAATGCATATTTCTTACTCCTTAGAACATCTATCTGTTGTTTGAAGAGAGTGCGTTCTACGTTTAGCTCATCGGTCATCTGTGTTTGATTTTAAAGCAACTGATGAGAGAGCGTCAGCAGATGGCCAGTCGTCCATTTGCCTCAGTTGCGGTCGCACTGGACACCAGAGGAGAAGAAACAGAGCTGCTGCAGCCCATGGTTGATGTGAGTCAAACACACACACACACACACACACACACACACACACACACACACACACACACACACACACACACACACACACACACACACACACACACACACAGTTATTAAATATATTCCAGTGAGTGCAATAAAAGGTGGTTGTAGTGTAACCATATTCCTGGACTCTTTCATACTGCCAGTTTGTTGATTTCTTCCATTTTGATTCTTGTCACATCCTGTTAGCAAATTCCACCATCACATGTTTTTTACCTCAAACAAGCTGGAGTCTTGACAAGCACCAAAAAGTTTGACCATACAACCCCCGTCTTTTCATCTTTGCACAGGCATCTGATACAATAAGTCTTAGATTTATAAAAGCTTCTACTGACATACATACAATAGTTTAGTAGTGCCACATAATTGGACCTTATTGTGATGTACTCAACCACATCAATAAGAAATCTGCCAGTGATGGTCCTTTCTCCCCGTGTCCCTCTTCTTTATATGAATTGGATTCAGCAATTGGGGCTACAGACTTGCTGACGTTTTCCAATCAATGTTATAAATCTTTTATGTGAAGTGATGTCACAATGATTTATATCGATTTTTTTCAAAACTTCAAAAAAAAAAGATTTCATGCTTGTTTTCATCCTCTTGCAAAGAAGAAGATGGTCATTACTTTGAAAAGCATCACGGAACATTTTATTATTGTACTTGTTCTACGGTGGGCATGTTTTAATTGAGCCTTATTTGTCCTCCTTGGTTATTTACCGGGAATATTCTGTTTGGTTAATTTTGCACTCAAATTTGTATTAATTCTTCTTTATACCCTGTGTGCTGGCGTGCTTTTGCACATTCTTTATTCCTAGGATGCTAATACCTCCCATACAAACTGAAAAAACGAGAGCACAGTCTAGGGCTCTATGACACATGGGATAAAAGCGTAGCTCAGGACAATATGGGGAGCTACATCCTCAAATTAACATCGAAGAACCAACAGTGTTTCCTCCGCCCGAGCCACCTCCGTGTCACCTGCAGCTGAGAGAAATAAAATCACTGTGGCAACCAGGAAAGAGGCACTACATTAGCTATTAATGTATGATGCTGAGTGGTACTCAGCGTGCATTATGGTGTTGTGAAGGGCAATGTAAAGAGCAGGAGAGGAGAAAAACAATGCTTCTTAGCTCTCTGAGTGCACTTTTTGAGTTGAACTTTTAAAACAGTTAGGTACAGTCGCAATCCGAGTGGTTTTAGAGACCACTGCTTTTACCTTAGATTAAAGTGAAATGTTAATTACATACTTGTCAGTGGAACGCGTTTGTCAATATGTTATTTAAAAATGTATTCCAGAAGTGTTCCTCCCATTTCTGCAAAAAAGAAAAAAAAACAACAACAATACAGTGCGCTTATTCTAGAGCGCATTAAGGCAGAGACTCTGCATCCACTGGAGAGTTTCACTGTGGACAATATCCCAAGCTGTTTTGGAAATGATAACTGGATGAAACTATCTTCAGTCTTCTGCTTATTGACCCTTTCAAGATGCGGAATGAACCCTTAAATGCTTGACTTTCAATCTCACTGAGATGTCCGTACAGCCTTCCAGGAAGTTGCCGCGAAAGTTTCGTCGCAGAAAACACCCGCGAAACCCGATTTACATGCTTGTGTCCTACATTTATTTCACAGGCATCTGTATGCTGAATGCTTTTCAGTAGCACCTAAAAAAAAAAAAAGCTAAACTCAGCATACAAGGGTACAAAACATTCCTTCCCAGTTTATTACCTAAATGTATTTTCAAAACACATCTTAGATTGCCAGTCTTAATGGTGAATCCAGCATACATCTAATTCACCGAGCAGCTCTTAATCAAGTATTGCTTGGTTAATCATTCACAAAATATTTTCCAGTGGCTTCTAATGGCCCAGAAATGGTCTCAACTGACATTCCACGATGTGTGACGCCAGCGTTACCGTAGGCAAGGTGTTAATTCCAGACGTGCAGTCGTCAAATAGAACATGAATATCTTATGTACTCTCTGAAAGGTCATAAAGCATACCTTGCAGGGAAGCAAAGGCAAAACACACATTTTTTCTGTTGAAAATGTGTGTTTTTTTTAGAGGTCATGCAGTAGTTTGCTTACTAGATTCATGATTTTATTCTATTTTAAGTTTCCAGCTGTTTAAATGATTTGCATTAAGAAGCTACGTCTACAACTGATGTGTTTGTACATATATGAAAGCTTAGAGTCATATTTAGCCATAGACGTGACAGCTTTTTAAACATCTTAGTGTATTTTGGACTCGTCCCATTAGAATAATTTACATAGTTTAAAATGTGCAAATGCATATGTTGGACCATACACAGCTCCATCACTTACCTTGGCTCTAGCTGAGGGTGAACCATAAAAAAAACAAAACAAGCCTAATTATCTTTTATAAAGGTAAATTGGTCAGCATCTGGCACCACTTAGTTATTGTTAAAGTCAAAGAGGACACTGATGTCACGCTAGTATCACTGGTTTGCTTTTTGTTTTAACAGCTTTGTTTGTACTTTAAACTGCAGACACATTTTATAGTTATTGTAACCTTATATATCAGTTTGGAAATCTGAGGTTTGCTTGAATTGTTTGCTATTTTAGGGATAAAGTTATGAGCAGATTTTAGAAAACAATAACCACACTAATAGATGATGCAGCTTGCACAGGAAGCAAGACCACAGAGAGGGACTGCAGCACCACAATGACCCCTCACACCCGTTCCAACACATGGAAACATGTAAGACCCTATTCTCTCATCATACTGTCAGCACTGATCTCACTGCATTCATTATTACCAACTCTCTGTCACTAAGACCCTCCAGCTGGTCCGAGAGAAACAGCCCCCGTGGCCATTTCCTCCATTTTCGGTTTGTTTAAACCCTAAGAGATGGTCGTTGCTTTTTAGTGATCAAGATGTCAGCAGCTGTTTTTCTTCGTGAACAGAAAGCCAGTCGGGGCCACAAAAAACTGCAGGTCTAGTTTCTCACAGATGTTTCTATTCACTACGGCCGGAATTTAACATATGGAACCACTAACGGACATTTAGTATGATGGATGACACCTGTCAGCGGAGGAAAGGAAAGCACATGCATTGTGTGTGTATATGTGTGTGTGTGTGTGTGTGTGTGTATGCATGTTTATGTGCTGGGATGGTTATGAATAACCCCAATGCATCTTGGTTAATGCGTAGTAAACATGCAGGGTGTAAAGCTCCTTTGAAAGATATGATCATGGAGACAGCAGTTTTAAAATGCCTATGAATGAAATGATTTATTAATGTTTTTTTATTTTCCCTCTGCATTTTATGAATATTTCTTTTATCCCAGATTGATATAGGAACAAAGAAGGTTTTTATTTTATTTTTATTTTTTTTAAGCTGCCTTTCAAACAAACAAAAATGTGCTATTTATTCTTTAATGGCAAAAAATCACATCATTGACATTGGGGTAAAAATTGCACAACAAACAATGTATTGTTTAATTGCATGCTTAATAGAGGAGTCATCATTTGGTCATCTAATTGAAAGAGGAGGAGGCATTATAACAAGAAATAATTGCTCGACTAATAATACCAACATTTATATTGCAACTATTATTAGTTATATTAACAACTTAAAGGAAAAGTTTGGAGATTTTTGAAGTGGCTTGTATGAAATCCATAGTCTGTGTATTTGATAGCAGTCGGCACGCCCCCGGTTTTGAGAAGCAGACAGGAGAACAGGCTCGGGAGCAGAGCGCCGTACTGCTGTGGAGAGGCTCGGCAGCGAAACATATTTTAGACGCCTAAAAAAAAAGGCCCACGAATAAAATCAATATCGGCTTAAGTGCTATATTCAGAAAATGTTCCCCGCCTTACCTTGCCGTCAGAGAGCCCATTCCAACGGAGAACTAAAGCCTTTATGTCGCTCTCTTAGAAGCCCAAAGACTCTCTCGACAAAAGCACTAATTTTAGCTCGCAGAACACAGGAGTTGCTCGTCTGCAGCTGCCTCGATCATTTAGTTAGTTTGTGTTATTGTTGGCGCTGCACTCTGAAAGTGGTGGAGTCAAATCATCTTGTCTTGAGGTCAAGCCTTTTTATTTTTTAAGAGGCTAGATCTATGAAGAACTTTGTAGAAAAAGTAGGATAGATATGAATGTTGATGACATGGCAAAAAAAAAAAAAAGTAACACCCACAAAGCACGTAGGTTTTTATCTCAAATAATTTAAAGCAATATTTTGATCTCAAGCTCTACAGCAGGTGTTGAGAACAAACAGACACCTACAGAACCATTCTGGTAGTATGGTTGAAATAGACATGAATTTCATTTTTGTTATACCTTCACAAAGTACTTCACAGTATTTCTACATATACTACACGGCAGTGCTGCAGCTTCTGTCTTTCAAACCAACATTTTTTTGCCTTAGGGTTATTCATTTTGTTTGGAACAGCTGTAATTATGTTTCACCCAGTGGTCCATGTAAATATAGCTCGCAGTGAAATCTGCTTCAATCAAAACTCATAGCATAGGTTGAATTAGCTCCCTTGCATGACTACGGCTTATGTAGCTGTTCATTAGCAGGATCACTTGAATGGTCATGAGATGGCCCGGCAATTTAATTGCTCTGTATGTCAACGATACATCCACGAATGGGCCTCTGACTCAGAAATATGCATGAAAAGATTGAGAATTCTTAGTTCTGATCATATGGCCTATTTGGGTTTAGGAACAATGCACACAAATGAACTGCCTACAATACAGGAATGTACAGTATCAGTTTGAAATTCTTTGTTTTTAACATGGTGCCTATGAAGGTTGTGAGTTTTTCAGAATATTAAATATATAATTGTACATCATATGAAACTAGACTTGAAGTGCAGACTTAAAGATGCTTGGACTTGAATGTACCTATTCTGTCCTAACAATTGATCCAGGGTTGCATGTTAATCAGTCCTAAAGATAAAGTACACACTCTGGTTAAATGACACACGTAGTCAAAGGGTGCATGTTTGAAATGAGGCCTTGTAATGTATGCACGTGAAGTTATACGACCGGGTGCAAACTGTATAAACGTTTGGGCTTCTTCGAACCCGTTAAACGACTGATTAACAATTAGAGTTTGTGTCTGTCACATTTAATGTACTTTCTTCTTGTGCTTTGGCTCACCTTTGTCCCGTTCTCCGTTCACCTCATCTTTCTGTCCCTCTGCATTAGTTCCAGGTGATTAGTAGTACAGGCAAATGGAAAATAACCCAGGACAATCTTGACAGCATTCATAACCTCAGCAAATTATTCAAATTCCTGAAATAGGTTTGTCTTTTCATGAAGGTCAAAACCAATACATCTCAGAATCAACATTCAGTAGTTTCTTTTAGTTGGCCCATGTTAATATAATTTGATCTTTAAGACGTTGTTTTAAAGATATTTGACCATTATTTGCTAAAGAAGTGATCTTATCTGTTGTGTGCTGAGAAATGTTAATTCATAACTGTTTGTATCATGAGGTTCATCATGTTAAAATGCTTCTAACGCCTTTAATATCACGGAGTAACAAGAGGCAGACTGTAGTTGTGAACTATGGCATTTGAAAAGGCAAACTTTATTGGAAGTTGCATGGGAAGTTACACTGAATGCTTAACAGGAAACAAGATTCCACTTACTCCAAATCTGCATGTAACTTCTGACTCCATCATTTATACTAAACATGCTGTTTGTATTCTGTCTATCGAGGCTTTCAGAGTCAGTGTTCATTCAAAATACACAAATTAGATTTAAGTGTTTTTGTATTTTTCAACCCACAACCGATTCCAGTGGAACATGTCAAAACAAAAGAGCCGATCCCACTGCTGGTTCTCTGTTCTTTTTACATTACAGTCATTTAGCAGACGCTTTTATCCAAATCGACTTACAGTCAGTAGTATATTACATATCATTCACCCATTCACACACTGATGACAGGCTACCATGCAAGCTGCCACCATCAGACTCTAACTAACATTCATGCATCATCCAGTCCACACCGATGGCAAGCCTTCAGGAGCAACTTGGGGTTAAGTGTCTTGCCCCTTGTCTTAATGCGTGTGCTTGTGCGTCCATGTTTTTCTACCATTCTGCCTCTGCTGACTTTCTCATCTCCATTTTGAATTCAGCCAGACACAAAAAAAGAAAAGTAAATTCTATTCAGACGCGTTATTATTCCCCAATTTCTCTCCCCTCATCCAGAACATGCTGTGAAACCCCTGACATTCATTATCAGGATGACATGTTTTTCACGCTTGAGACAAGCAGTTTTGGCCATTTACTGAGAGGGGTAGGTCATTGCCTCAACCCGTAGACTGTCTGACAAGGACACAAACACACACATATACACAATTGTTTTTGTTGTGTGAGACCAATCAAACCATTTGTCTCAGGAGGAGGGTTTCTCGTCTTAAAAGCAGCAGCAGCAACAGCAGCAGCAGCAAATATCAGAGACTGTTGGTCTGCTGGTTCTCAACTAACCAGACTGTCCACGTGTGACTGCATTAAACTGGGTTTGTTAAAGACCAAAGTGCTTCTATCATACATCCTGTCTCTCACACATTATCACAAATTCCTGTTTTTGGTGTTGTCAGTTCAGGAAATAGGATATAGCTATTTTTTACAGTAAAATCCACATAAACCAGGGAGTATATTTCAGTTTTCGGAGAGTTCATTCCTTTCTTAGTTATCCTGAAATTGTGTTTAAAATCAGTTTTTCTTTTTTTGCTGTCTCTCTCTTTTCAGGGTGCACCTAAGCCTGTAGCGATGGAGCCGTGTTCCGGAGGTAAAGCTGCTGTGTTGACCGTCCTCATGCGTCTCCCCTCTGGGCTCTCAGACTTACCTCCGCCAGGACAGTCAGGTAACACACACAGAAACAACTGGCATCATCATTTTAGTCAAGACATATTGTCTTAATGTCTATATGGTGAAGGGAAACAATGAACACCCACCATACTCTGCTTTATACTGAAAAATGAAGTTCTGTTCAGGTTTGTAAAACTACTTTGTAAACATTTCGCTCAGCCCAGGTTGTGTATGTATGTTGCACGTATTTCACCACACACACACCTTCAGCATGACTCGGTGACCATAAGTCTGTTCGTGTAAATATTTTATATTTTGAGTGAGCGATCACAGTGGGACTCATTGATTTGAATCATTTTCTATATTAAATATATTACTTCAAACATCACAAACAGCCATCATGTACACCATCAGAAATATTATAACTATCGATCACATGCAGCAAATGTCTCTCCACAAACACATATATTTGTATCAGTTATATATTAAACGACCATGCTCCTACTGAAAACGTGGTTCAAATCCTAACGGGAAGAAACAAATGTTGCTTTTGGAAGTGGCAAAATATTCTACATAAGATTAGGTGTTTGAATTATTATAGACACAACTTTAATATCTGTTTGTTTCTTTTACTGAACAAAGCAGTTTGTGTAAATCGCTCGTTTTCCCCATCACCCTCACATTTATCTTGCTCTTTTTCCTTCTTTAGGAATCGTCGTTGCCAGTGCGCTGATAGACATTTCACAGCAGAAACCATCAGATTTTAAGGAAAAGTCCCTGGGTTTAAAGAACCGAAAAGCCTTTCCTCCAGCACACCAAGGCACCTGCGTCTGAGTCTCGACCCGTCAATCCATTCAGGTCCCTTATTATACCACCTGAGGCCACAATGTTCCAATATGCAGCAGGTCCCAGTTGGAGGCCTTTCTAGAGACAAGACATGGAAGATAATATTTGGCTGCTACCACTCAAGTTTTCACTGAAACTTGCCGAGTCCACAAGAGCACAACCCTGCTTCCCTCTCCTGCCCCTTCGCTCTAATCCGCATAAATCCACTTCTGTTCACATGACTTACTTACTTCTCCAATCTCTGGAACAACTTTCTCCTCCACACACTGAGCCCGAATCTCCTCCCTTCAGCTTGGGTAGTCATCACGGCAAGGAACCTGCCTGATAAGTGACATCAGAGACAGAATAATGAGGAGAATCTGCACCTATTGAAACTGAACATTCGCTCAGCATGAGGGAAAAGCAAAGGTGTCTGTACATTAGGTTATATCAGAGTTTAACTGATTTCCCTCACACCGTGTTGGATATAAGAGAGGATATATTAAAAAAAAAAAAAAAAAAAATGGCTGGTAGATATCCAGCACATGCTGCCAATGGGTTTTTGTTCTTCTTTCTGCTTGCCAACAAGTGTTTTTCTATGGTGCTAAAGCATTTAGTTCTTATGCGAAGCCTTTTGCTGTATGGACTGAAATCATTCTGCCTTTTTTCCAGGGGAAAGCTATGCGCTAGGTCAGGACTCTTTTGTAACACACCGTGGCCACACGACAGTCTTTTGACAACTCAAGTATTTTTTTTTGCCAATTACCATTAATGATCTGTTTTAAGCATTTACTGTACATATGTATCATCCACCCAGCTGAAGCTAAAGTCTGTATTTTCTGTGGAGTACATGTATAAAATGCTGCAGAGACACTGAAATCACTACCAGCGGCATGTGGGTGAAGAATGCGAACCGGAGGAGGCACGAACAAACCGTTAGTCATCAAACTAAAGCATGGAAAACTCCAAAAACTAAAGAAAACATAGAAGCATTTTATTCACAAACTGGAAGGTTCATTCGTTCTAACAATCCAGACTAGTTTTTCCCAGTGTGAGAAACATCTCAGTTCTGGTTGATTCTTTACGGTAGTTTGTTATTGTGTCATTTTGCTGTGCAACTTGGACGATTTAAGTTTTTGAACTTGTTTCTTGGATTGGTTGTGGTGGGCGGATGCCATTTTGGAGAAAGGCGTCTGTTTAATAAAATGAGACCAGGGACATCACGTCGCTCTGGCTGTTTACTAGTTTGTTTTGTACGTTTTTTTAAGAGTCCTCTGACGCTTTGTCTTTGTTTCCATCTTTGAGTACAAGGAGTTACCTTTTTATAATGCCTTGGCTTTCCTTGGAACGAGGGGACGTGTTGATCTGCAGAATTTTAAAAAGCTGATGACCATTTTTATCCCCAACCTCCACCCAGAGCTGTACTGTGTCTTGTTGGAACAAATGTGAGTCTTTGTCGCTCTTATCTCTTGAGATTTCACGTGTTTGTCAGGTTTTTATGATTGAACGGCAAGAGAGTATCATTTATTTTAGGCCTTGTCACCTGTTACTATTATATCTATGATAAACTGTAAGTCTTTTGCTACACTTGTGAAAAAAAGAGCATTTCTGTTAATATTTTTGTTTTGATATTTAACAGATTCCTGTGTAATTGCATTTAACTTGATTTTATTGTTGAATTAAATCAGTTGTTTTAATGTCAATTCCTTTTGAATTGTGCATCCTTAAGGACTATATGGGCATTGTCTTGCTTTTTGTTGCAAAGTGGTCGTTATGATGCATTTCATAAGGATATTATGCCAGCTAATGTGTTATTATTTTGTGTTTGTAGAGTAATCCTATAACAGTGTCATTACACAGGAATCAGGGTCTCACTGTACCGTGAAAAAAAGATGGTAAACTGTATATCAGTAATCTTCAGTGTATTTTAAAGGTGGACAACATGCCAGAAAATAAAAATTAAAAATACCTGAAAATCTTTTGTGCACCTGAGTCCTTTCACATACAGTTCTTCTAGTACAGGCATTGAACTCTACACTGTCTGGTGCTTCTACCTCTGAAGCTTTAACCTACAATTTGTAATTGTGTTCTGTTGCCCGGTCTTCAACACTGGTTGATTGCCTCAGCTAAAGATAATTGTTCCACTTGAAAGTGTCTCGAGAGAGAGAGAGAGACTATAAAACCCAGACCTGAATTTTGGTGTATTTTGTGCCTTTGCGAGGTAGTGAACAAAAGCAATTGATAGTGAGGGTTGCAATAACAACAACAAAAAAATGACATAGAAAGTCTCTTCTAATCTATTTATTTTATTTTTATAATCCGGGCCCACTGTAAGGATTCAGCCTTTACCTGGTGAGCCATCCACACTCTGTCAACACTTTTCTAATGTATGTAAATATGTATCTAGTGAAATTATTTCTTCTTCTCTATTTAAAGAGAAGCGTCTCAACTTTTTTTTTGTTGTTTTAATTGACCTTAAATCACAGACTGAATTAAGATTTTAAGCATTTTCTGAATTCTTATTTAGGAAAATTCAAATGGAATTAAGCAATGTCTTAGTTTATCATTACATCTCTATTGTAACAGGTTGGAGGTCCAGTTACATGTTAGTTTTGCCTTTAATATTCAGCAGACATGCAGTTGGAACAAGCAAACAAATTATATTTTATTATCATTTTAATTTCATTTCACAAGCAAGGTGCACCTCAGACTATACGTGACAAAAAGCTTGCTGCATTTGCCTCCTTTAAAAATCTGCCTGATATTAGGAGGTTTGTCCTTTAATGTGCTGACACCTTTCAGAGTGCTTGTGCTCCCTCTTCAACATCAGGGGTGTGCATTAACCAAGATGTAAAGAAGAGGGGATGCAGCCTGCCAAAGAGCTACTCTGGATAATCCTCATTTATACTCAACAGTATACTGATTAGCTGAAGGGGCTGTTGGAGGAAAGCTGTTATAGAACCCTTAAGCAGGGTGGCTATTTTATAACGCTGTTGATGGCGAGAAAGCTGAGAAGATGAACCCATTTAGTGGCTCTGTGTATATGAAGGGATTGCGTACTGCATGGCCAATCAAACGGGTTGCTTTTCACTCTTAAGCGCCACGTATGCATTTTGGAAAAGAGGGCTTTTTGACCTTAACTCCTCCCCTCAGTTTATCTGTTCAAAAAGAGAGTCTACATGCCCTGTGTGCACATCAGGTGGTCGGGCGGCTTCATTGTGCTTTGCAATTTTATTGCGCTGGTGTCTGCTGGTCCCTCTTGTATAGTGCCGTATGGCTCCCATGAATCCTCCCCTGCTGTTTTAGTGACGCTCACCATAGACGCGTCTTCAAAATAGGTACATTAGTGCCACTTTTGCCATTTTCGCAGCAGCCGATATAGTCACATAATGAATGATGAACAAACAAAATTGATAGCTACGTAGAAAAAGGTTCAGAAGGCATTGTGCTAAAAGAAATCAGGATAGAGACATGAATTTCCAAACTATTTATATATGTTAATGGTTACAAAAGCTTCATAACATGGCTGAAGATTTATGGCATGCATATGAAACTCATATACTATACTTATATGAGAGATTCAACACAAGAAGAGCTGATGACAGTTCTCTTTACAGATATCTAATGCAGCACACCTTATCTAGGGTTTGTTTTGAGTTGTTTGCTTTTAAATGCACAAATACACACTTATTGAGCAGGTCCTTTATGAAGACATAATATTATATATATATATAATATTTTGTACACTGCTAATAGTTGCATGTGAAAGCCAGGGCGAGCTAATTGGCCCCTCTGTCTGAAAAAGTTCCAGGAAAGCCACTAAAATCTGAGGGCTTTTGACCAAAACAGGCTGCTGGCTGTTGCAAAGTGTGACTGGGTGTTATTTTTCAAAATGACAGTTGAGTGAACAGAGGTCACTGCTAAGTGCTGGAGAGGGATGTGCTGAAAATATTCAGAGTGACTGCTGTGCCGAGCCTGAGTCACTGTTGGCAAACTGACGTCCAGTCTGGTCTAACCCTGATGGTCCTATTGCTCACCAATAAATTACCCAATATCGTTATTCAAAGCTGAAATCTCAACTTGATCCCGCTACATTACAATTTGGGGAAAAGAAAAGTTGCTCAGACAAAACACTCTCACTCACATTTGTTTTTCTCTTCCGGTGACAATGTCAAATCACTGTGTATCAATGTCACAGTCTGTCCCTTCGTCCTTATAAATAGGACCTAATTCAGTTTCCTCTGTTGTTGCCCTGATAACATTACACGATGTTCCTGAGACAAATTGGATAAAGTAGAGGAGACCTTGACTTTGTCTTTTTGCGTAAATTGTCCCCGTGCACTTAGATCAACCACCAGATGGCACTACATAAATAAATCGGCAGGTCACACTGACTCTTCTCAGGTTAAGAGTTACCAAACGCATTCGGCGGATTTAAATCAGGGCAAAACATGCGTTAGTGCATAAATTAAGGCCCTTGAGCTCCCTGATTATGCACACTTATGATGGAAGAGTATGGATTTGTATTCCCCTTTGTCTTGGTTTGTCTCCAATGTTACCAGGAGATGGTGATTAATCTGTCACTTCCAGCAATATAATTCATGGGGGTGCGTCAGGAGACAGATATAATCCTGCTGGAAGAATTTGGATGCCAGTGCACAGTGTAGCTCAAACTGACCAGGCCTTAACTTTAGGATATATTAATGTAAGTGTACTTATTATGTAATGGGGAGGGTTAAATAAATGAACTAATATCTGTGAGGTAGTGTGTGTCATTTATTGTGGCTCATGACTGCCTCTGCCTCCTAATTACAGCTATTGAAATTCACATTTTGGTTTTTGTAAGGAAAATATAGTGTTCTTTAGAAGTTAAGAGGAAAATCTTGTAATAGTTATTTAAACAAGACATTGTACAATATTGTTTCAAAGTCATTATTATGTCAGTTGTGTCCGCTCAGTTAAGTACATGATATAATACTTGGAAAGCACTTGGAAAGAACATTTTTCAAAACTAATTTGATGATTCCACTTTAATTTAGGAGGCTAATTCTTGCTTTTTTTATACAATATTTCTGATTCTATGAATAGCAGCAAAGACTGTTTGAACGTGGCTGCAGAAGTTGCTCTTAGTTTATTTTTCGAGACAAGACCAAGAGGCCCAAATCTTACAGTTCGACAGAGGCTGAAGGTAAATTATAAATAGGTGAGTGGTTCATGAGAATGAAGGAAGATATTAAGGCATCTATAACAAGATTTTACATTATTCTTGTTTATCATTTAGGCAACTGTTAAACTGACTTTGTCACACGTCGGATAAGTTCCTTTTGAACTAATATAGCACAGTACATAGCACCGGTAAGTATATAGTAGCTATGTCATAGCAGTCAAACACCAGGTGGCACTGATCCCACAGTTCAACACTATCAATGCTGCATTCAAGTCTTGCTGGCAGAATGGGAAGAACGGGCATCCCGAGTATCACATTACCTTTAGTCACACCAAATAAATTTAATAAACTCTATAGTTTATCGTGGTATATATTTCAGCAGTTGGTGTACTAGATACCAAGAAACTATGTTGGCTATATAGTTTATCTTCAGATAGCTGTATTGATTGCTGCATTAGGATATTGGGCGTCATCTGCATTGAACTTCCGCGCAATGGCAGCAGGAATTTTGGCGCCAGGTAGTGGACACCTGTGTACTAGCTACATTTCGACAACTGGGAGTCTTCATTTTTATATTCCCCATATATGTTCGGCTAAAGTGGATATTTCCGTCTACCTGCTTTTCGTATTTACAGTATTTTATCACGTGAACAACACGCCTGCGACAAGGCGGGCCTTTTAAACTGCCATTAAAGTTAAGCTGACATGTTAGCTGCTCAGCTACTCGTTTAAAGACTCCTTTGTAATTTTAAAGTAAAGACTGCAAGCTTACGCTGGGACATGTGGCATTATAAGCTAAGGCTGCTCTCCAAAAATACTCTTCTTTCACTCCTGGACCTCTTTTTTGGAGGAAAACTTGTGTCTGAGTTGGACTTCCTGCCAGCTTTTAGCCACATACTTGTTTTTAAAATCTGGAAGCTGCTCGTTTCCCCCGGGCGGTTGGAAAACGTTGGTTGCTCTTCATGTTTCTCAGATGTGTCTTGGCATCTGCTGGTTGTTCATTTCTTCTTTCATTCTGCCACCTAACATTACATAAAGTGTGCACTATTTGCTTGCTATTCTTCTTGAGGATGAGCTTATTCCTCTTTGGTTGTTTTGTCAGGTGCATTATGGTATATTGATTCACATTAAAGTGAAATATGAGTACTCATGTAAGTATCATGACAATTGTGAGTGTTGTTGGGTGTGATTTGCAGTATACCCCCCCCTTGCTGTTGTCCTGTTGTTTTGTGGGGTCTGTTGGCTTACAGTCTGTGCTGCAAACTCAGATCTGTATCACCGAATGGGGATATATTGTTTATTGGCTTCATGGATGCGAAATAGTTTGTCTTGCACAGAGACTATACACATAACTATTTATTTGTAGTGTTGGCTTAATGGCTAATTTAACATGACTATTGTCTCTTAGGATACGTTTTTATTTTCACAATTTCTCTACACGCATCATATGTGCTGGGTTTATGCGGCGTCTTGCTCTACTGTTTTTCATATCATAATTGCATCTAAAGTGCTGAGCTGCTTCTTTCTATGATCACATTGCTACACTCGGCTGCACACTTTGCCAAGTTTGTCATAACTTCATTTTTTTGATGGTCATCTGCTGCTTATCAATGCTACAAAACAAATCAGAACAATATTTTTTTGAGTTGAATATGTTTGAGTTAATAACATCTGCTTCATATCTGACTTTTCGGGGATTTTATATATTGCATTCACTAAACAGTAACCGATATTTTTGCTTGTGGCCTGATTTCCTTTTTTGATTGCTGAACTTGTTTTCTGCTTGTGGGAAGAGACAACATCAGAGCCTAGTTGCCAAATGTCAATTCTGTAAATATTGTTTTACAAAATATATCTTTGCTATGTGAGTTGTCTGCTAGCAGATTGAAAACACAAGGTTTACTAGAATCATTCAAAGTGTAATGTTTGCGTAATGATTAGCCACCAGCTGGGTGCACACCCCTTTCCATGAAGGACATAGCCACTGTGTCATGGTCTCAGATGTAATGGCTTTAAGCAATACTGCCTGCAAAATCTGTGTCACTCTTGACAGACAAAGAATAACGATTGTGGGGAAACATTTTGCAAAATGATGTGTAAATGTATTGTTATACTTGACAGACCAAATTTGCAGTAGGAGTAGGAGATTCCTAATATGGCATTATGCAGTATTAAAGCGGATTAGTACTTCCTTGATGAAGTGGGTGTAAGCTCAAAAAGCAGCCAATTGTGACTAAACCAAAAAGACACTTTATACACACCTTAGTAAGCACACAGATAAGTGTTTAGCTACTGGTTGGAAGGAGAAACAACAGACTCTCATTTTTTGATAGTGTCAGAAATAACTACAGTGGGTAATATTCGTTAGAGAATTTAGAAACTTGAATCAAACCTTTATCAGTCATGGGTAAATTAGCAAAAAAAAACAGAAGGACATTTTATTTACTTTGAGTTCCCATTTAAGTAAATAACCTGAACAGTTAATTATGTTATTGGTTTTTCAGATCGTTTGTGGCAAATGATAGTCCAACTTCTACCCTATGACACAATGTCAGATGATAAGTCGTCAGTTTACCGTATCACAAAATCTAAATAGTTTATATTTATCTTACACAACCTCATGCTGAATGCGGAATTTCTTAAACTGAAATGTCTTTGACCGTTCATGCAGGTTTACTGTATAGTAGTGCTGAAATGATAAATCGTTCATCATTTTTGGTTAAAAGTGGAACTACCAAATGTTCCTGCTTCCCTAATGTGAGGATTTGTTACTTTTTGACAGTTTTTTTTTTTATCATTTTAACTGAATGTCTCTGGGTTTTAGACTGTTGGTCAGACAAAACAAGACATGTGAAGCTGTCATCTTGGTCTGTGACAATAATCTTTAGTTGCTGTATAGTCCACAGTTTACCGGCCGCAAATTCAGTTTGACTTTTCTTAAAATAGGATTAAGACTAAAGTGATCAAATCGTATTGAGGTCAAGATGTTAACCTGTCTCTCTCAAGCCTACTTAAAAGGTCATCTCCAGCTCTGTCATATTTACTTTTGTCTGTTTTCTTAATCCATCAAGTCATTTAAGCAAAAGTTGTCTGTCTCTTCCATCTCTTCGGTCGAGTAGAGCTTATGGTCTTTGCCTCACTGTGCAATCAACGAAGCATTATCATCTCTTATCTTTGCCCCTACACTGCTCTGGAAAAGATGAGAGGGGAAGCATCTCAAAATAACTGATACCGTGGAGTGTTTACTGCGGGAAAAAAAGTCAGGCACACCCTGACATTTGGACACAACAAGAAAAAAAAAGCAATAAAGTGAAATTGGTGCTGCTCTGCTGGTTAATGGAAAAGGTGAAATCCACAGAGTAGTTTGGAGGTGCTGAAACAATGTTGCAGGAGAGGTCAAAGTTGCAGTAAATAGATGTGATCTCTATGAGGCAGCGCTGCTATGATTGAACCGTTTTATCAGCACTCTCTTTAATCTACGCCACAGGTGAACATTTGGATTGAGTAGAAGACCTGCAGTGGTTTTATGGTTGTGGGATGGGGAGGCTCTAAACACCGTCTCCTAGTCCTCAGGGCTTTATGGCAGGGGAACAGTAAACCTGGCGAGCAATAATATTTATCATAGGTTTAATGACAACTATTCTTGTCTGGAGGCTTCAGTCAACCATGATGTGAGTTGCATTCCAAAAACCTCAGTAGTTACATTTTAACGTCAGTCACATCTCTGAATGTAATGGTACCAGATTTAAAAGAAGAGTTTGATAATTTAGGTAGTGCTTTGGTTGTTTGAGTGTCTTTCTAAAATCCATTTTCAGAAACCAAAACATTCAAAACATGATTTAAATGAGCAAGCACAAGGAAATTGAACCATCAAAAAAAAAAAAAATGGCTTGGTAAACATTATTATTTGTAACTTTTACTGACAGCTTGCACATTCAAAACATGTTCACCATTATTTTTATTTCTATGTCACATTATTTTTTTGCAATTGCTAAAACACAATTTCTGAAACTAGGGCCATCTTTGTTGAGACTTTAAACACAAAAAACAAAAAAACATATACACAAAATACAAAATATATTACATCTCCGGCAAAACAAACTATCATTCAAAACTATATTAAAAATGGTGTTTTTGCATTACAACTTTCCACATGCCAACTGCACGCTGATGGTGTATGATTATAAAAGTAAGTATAAGTAAGTATAAAACATTATTATCTTGCATTCAGTCTGTAGCATTTTCATTTGTAGCATGCTGTAAATATACTCTATGAACACAAATGCAGTGGAGAAACAAACAAATTTGTTTATTTTCAATACTCATATACTCATCAGAGTAGACTCAAATAGTCAAATAATGAGATAACTGAAGATAACGTGAACATATGTACTGTATTGTAGTGTAAACAGCACTGCAATTACAGTAACTCTCTTTCCAAAAGTGGCCTCTATTAGTGTTCACATGATGAGCGAACCTGAATTCTTTATATTTATGGTGTTCAAGCTCTGATTTCTAAGTTCTTATTGGATTACAGGTGTTTTCACAGGTGTTTTCTGGGGGCAAGTCATTAATAATTGATGGAGTGCAGTGTGTAGCAAACAACGCAGGCACAGGCTTTTAGTTTCCAATGATGTGTGAAATAAATGTGTGTAGTTTTAGAATGTCAAACTTGGTGTCAAGCGGACAACATGCTTATGGTGTAACATGCCTGGTTAATGGATAGGATACATGACTTAGTGGTTTGAATATTGTGACAGAAGTACCAGTGTTTGAGTCTTGGCTATTGCTACAAACTTGTAAAACCCCTGTGCTTAATTAGTGTCAAATTGTTGATATAAATAAGGCTGCTGATGAGAGCGTAACAGTGCTGAAACCAAGCCCGAAACCGTGGTTCACATTTTGTGGTCTGGTATATGTCGGTTTATCAAGTAAATTGTATTTTTTGGGTCCTATTTTCAGCCGCGGAATGATACAGATTTGTTGTGGTAGCCGAAGTAATACGTCAGTTATTAGTGTGGTTTTTCATATATTCTTTTAACAGCAATAAAGCTCTATGGCACAGAGGAAGCAGCTATATATTGTTGGTGTTCATTTAACTTTATGCCAAAAAGCAAATAACCATATTTCCCACCCAAAATTTGGAATGATTCCGAATGAGTGCACAATTAATCACAAGGATTTATTACAAACACATGTTTGAATCTCTCTATAATGACCACATCCCTTATATATCACTTTGAATGTGTCCTTTCCCTCTCATGTATAACATGAGGACGATAGTTTGCCCCTTTTCAGTTCCGTGACACATCTAATAAATCTTAGGCTCTCTCTCTAGGTCAAGTACTCTATCACTGTGCCAAAACAGGTGTGTCATATTCTTGGCGAGACGTGTCCCCGTCCTGTCCACTGAGCGGTCTGTCCTCTGCAGGCTGCGTCCTTGTCCGCCTGTGTCACTCCGCACTGGGACTGATGTGATCTGACTGACAATAGCGGCCCGTCTGCCTGCTGCTATCTCATGATTCTCCTCTACAAGTGTCCCTGGTAGTAGCTAAAAATACAGATGAACTAGCATTGGGGAGAGGGAAGGATATGAGCCAAACACAGGAGGTATCGTTTGCTGTTGATTACAGAAACCAGCATGAGTCACTGTTCACCATTTTTATTTCAGCTGTTTGGGAAACACTGAACAGATAACCAATTTTTTTTAATGTTTTTCAAGGCTACCTGTACATAAAACCGGCTGAGATGTCTTCAAGTTTTCCCTGGTCATGTCTATAGGTCAAATTAGATACAACTGATACAGTATTTTTATGACCAAAACCTTTAAAAAATAACCCCAAATCTGATACAATCTATAGTGTGCATCATTTAGATGTCTACAGGGATAATATCTTGAAGTTATTTTACAGACACATTGCACATTTCACACATTTTAAGAAATGGCAAGTATGTTTAAAGACAAGTTTTCAGTGTTTGTTGTCTTTATGTTGTACATTCTTTGAATGTATTTAATAATAAGGGTTTCATTAAGTTTACAATAACTATGTAAGTGTTTTCGTCTTGTCCTTTGTTTGCATCAGTAGTAATCGCTAGCAGTGTATGCCTACTGGCTTTTGTCTTTTGGCATTTTCTCTGCTTGTGAATTTGTAGACATTCTTTATTTATCTCTCTACCAAAAGAATGTATCAACCCATCACAACATTTTCACTCTCAGTAGTACAGAAAGATAACTTAACTTCGTTTTTGCCATTAAAGACTTTATGTTCATTTTGCTCTTACAGATAGTTTGCTATTTCTCATGAAAAAAATACTGTTTAAGATAACATTATGCACTTTGCAGTTGTATAACAAAATGAAACCACACAACAGTCATATCTTTAACCACATGATTAAAGAACCATACCCTGTCACATTTTATAAATCAGAGTTACACTGGATAATGCTGACAGGCCTCAGTCAACAGATACTAACAAAGACTCCCAAAAACATTACAGACAATATGTTACAAGCTAACGGCAGCGTACTGTTATAGAGTGTTCACTTTATGTATCATATGTACAAAATGTTCTTTCAGAGGCGATGTGATTAAACCACAAACAACCATAGCAATCAAATAAATCTACAAAAACTGGTCTATGCCTAGTACCGAACATGAAGAAGAGAAACTGTTACTTTCTTCTGGCTGATATGTCTTTGTCCTTTGATGATACAAAATGTGATGGGATCTTAAATGAGTTAAACATTTATTATTCCATCTACTGTGTCTATGAGATGTGTTAGTCGTCCCTTGTGACATAATATAGATCAGCACTTTTATACAACACTTACACAACACAGTTTTTCTTTTGTTGAACTAAAGCAGGTTTATTGGCCGGACAAATCCAAGCACAGTTATACAGGAATTATCCACTCTATCCCCAAAACACTGTTCAGCACGCTGGTTTTCAGTCCATTCAGTAAAATGTGCACTGATTGCAACACATTCCAAAGCAGTGAATTTATTCATATGCTTTTCAGATCACAGAGTTTAACTCCCCCAAAAATGAGTGTTCCTCAGCATTGGATCTGATTCTTGAAGTCACCAAATTGCCCCCACGAGGCATGGAAGGCAAATGAGCTGATATCTCAGCAGCAGCTTCAGCAGGTCTGTGTTCAGCAACATTCAAAACGGACTGCTCAGAAATAATCCACTGTTGTCTGATGTCAGCA
Source organism: Anoplopoma fimbria (assembly GCF_027596085.1). Lineage (NCBI taxonomy): Eukaryota > Metazoa > Chordata > Actinopteri > Perciformes > Anoplopomatidae > Anoplopoma > Anoplopoma fimbria. The sequence continues at coordinate 14,935,077 of NC_072453.1, forward strand.
CTCGCAGCGTGCTGTGTTGATTATTCCCGTTTTAAGAAAAAAAAATGCAGGTGTCACACTTTGTCAAATGTCTAAATCAAAAATGAGTGGAATCACTTCTTGAGAGAAAAGTGTTGATCCATAGTCCTCAGATCCTACAACAGCTGGAAACTGTCAAGCCGTGATAGCATTGGCGTCAAAGCAAAGGCCAGTGAGAGGAGCACAGTTGAGGAGTGAAAGCAGGAGAGTTCAGCTGCTGAGCTTCTAGCGTTGGCATTTGAGTTACTAGACTCATCCAGTTGATGGTTCTGAGGGAAAAGAGCACAGTATTAGTATTACACAGGGTGGAAAGATCGCAATTTTTTAGATTTCTTTAATTAATAATGTTATTTCTGTGGATTTTATTCATGAATCAGGATCACAACATGTTAAGCTTGTATAACTACAATCAAAGCAAATTTTGTGATACAGATTGGCCTCCAAAATCAGGTCACAAATCATTTATTATTTCCAGCAGAATTTAAATTTGTGCATATAAAACCTTTTCCAGTGTTGAAACACTAGAAAAGGTTTTAACATATGGCTAAGATGGGAAATGTAATGCCGCAATTTGCATAAAATAAAACTGCATTAAAAGTTTGAGAGCATTTACAAGCCTTTCTTTTTTGATTACTGTAAAATGTTGAACACAGTGCATCATTTTCATTCTTTAATAACCAAATTTAAGGGATCCAGATTCAAATATTTGCTATAATATCTTTATAATATCATTTTTTTGTAAATTTCAAATATCAATATCTTCATCGACCTCATAAATCTACTGTTTGGGCCCCCATAGGAACCTCAAATGGAACAGAGTAGAACAATTCTTACCACACATTGAGCAGTATCCACTGTTAGGTTTGACACCAGTTTTTGGGCCTAGAAGGAAGAAAAAAAAGGGAGATTGGCATGTTTGAACACTTGCAATGTGGGGAGAGAGAGAGAGAGAGAGAGGGGGTATGACATGCAACAAAGGTCTTAAGACCGGACGCGAACCCAGGACGTTGAGGTTAAATGAATACCATGGTGTTCCACTTTCATTATTTTTTGTCTTTCAAGATCACAGACTGGCCAATGACGTTGGTTCAAATATTCTCTGAAATATACAGCTGAGCAGACCGTATCATTCATTTCTCAGAGTAGTGGAATGAAGAAATGTTTTTTGTCTGGAAGTTGAACTGCGTCTAAAGGAAGGACATTGCCTTCAAAGTAAAACAAGGTCTAGCAAAATCATTACTGGTCTAGTCAAACTCCCACTGCCAAAGTTATGCAGCAAAATACACAACAATAAGATTTATGATAATGCTTTCAGTGCCCACCAATTCGCACAGTTTGGACCTACGTGGACCTCTTTGTATAATCATCCGCCTTGAGCAAGACGTGTGTGTGTTGGTGTGTGTGTGTGTGTGTGTGTGTGTGTGTGTGTGTGTGTGTGTGTGTGTGTGTGTGTGTGTGTGTGTGTGTGTTTGTGTAAAAGTTTGTCTGTGTTAGATCCCCTGTTTGTGCCAGCTCAAGGTTATGACATTTCAATAAATTTAAAAACTTTTCCCAGACTCCTCCAAACCTCTTCAGCCACACATAAAAACACCCACTTTCATTTTCACACACACACACACACACACACACACACACACACACACACACACACACACACACACACACACACACACACACACACACACACACACACACACACACACACACACACACTCACAGATACAGAGATGGAGTACAGAAAATGATAAAGTGACTCTGTGGTGGTTTGGGAATATAATAAACACCCAACGCATTGGTTTTTAAGTAGAAAGAATTCTATGAACCAGTATTCTGGAGAAGAGTGATTAACTACTCTATAGGAGGTCTTTCCTCCTGGAGGATACTTTTACCAGTGATAAATCATATTATCGCTATTAAAAGCCAATATGATAGATTGTCTCCCTTAAAGTATATCTGATATCATCTCATTTATAGCCCCATGGTATTTATCAGAAGAGAATAGCAGAGGTCTGAAAGGTGTTGGTGAAGCCAAACACTTTCAATGGAGCTGGAGTACCTAAAAGCACATTCAGGCAAAACATGCAATTTATGATGTAAAATGTCATAATCAATGCATTGAAGTGATTTTCTACAATTGGTATTACAAAACTAATTACAATTTGCATGGTATTATCTGTGACTGCTGGGAACATTTCCGGTAGCACTTTTTAAAATCACATTGGAATTTGTTGTTTACGATGTTTTTCAGATTTGTGTTCTCATGCATATGGTTAGACACATGTTGAGTTAAATTAGTTATATCTATATGTCAGTCTACAGTAAAAAACTATGATTACTTTTTCTAAATAACATAACAATGTCACCACAAGGTCAATTAGGAAGCTAGCTGTTGGACAAACATTGGATCGTATCACACAACCTTCCTCAGCCGATGAGGAGTTTACTCAGGATTATTTTCTTTCTTGAGAATAAAAGTTTACCTCATACTTAACCTGAAAACTGTTTTTGGAGCTGAAAATGTGGACATTAACAATGCATGTCAACTGCATCTTCTGAGGTCGATCGAGTAATATGAACAGAAACTCCAGTGCAGCTACTAAATTGTTTAGTGGCTTGAATGTTTGTTGACACGCTGTCGGAGCAAATCAGTTAACTAGTAATTACGCTCAAATGCAGCATTTTTTTTATTATTTACCCATGAGCAGCTATTGTTGTGACAAAGCTAACAGGAATTTAAGTAAACACAAACTGGGAGTCAAACAATGTGGTATATCCTAAGAATGATACTGTGTCCCCGCGCACACTTAGAAAAACACACAGACACACACACAGACACAAAAGCAGACACACTAACCCTTCGGGCCATTTCTGATGTTACTGTGGCAACCAATTAGCTTTGACATGACAGCTTTGGAGGCTCTGACTCCACGCTGACGTCTCATCTTTCTGCCCAGGAGGGGGGATTCTGTGCACGCCATCATAAAACCATCCCTGATCCATCAAAGTGACAGAGCCAGATGTCTAAAACTCAGACAGAAGCTCTGAAGAGATCTCTACCTGATATTTAGCTCTCAATTTAGATTCAGGCACTTTCTCTCAGAAGTTTAGAGAGGTTTTGAAGCCTTCAAAATTCACAGGGATGAAAAGTCTGGAAATTAATCAAAACATTTGTTGTTGTGTGAAAGAATTTCGTGTTTGTTCTTTTAATTTCCCTTCAAGTCAATAGCCACAGCCACTAACAGCAAACACAGATTAAGATAAGTAGGCTAGTTATTATGATAATTTAAAGTATTACAGTATTAGAAGTAATGGCCTTGCAATGTAGCTGTACCCTTTTGTTTCAGATAGGAATTCTTTATAAGAACAATATACTTTCTTTGTTAATAAGATCAGTAAAGGTATACTCTGGCTGACAGTCAGAAATCACTGAATTTAGGAGCTACCTGATTTGATTATACCACTGAAAAGTTTATATTGTTGTCTGTCAGCATATACAGTAAATACTATGCAGTCAAATAAAATGTACTGCTAAGTGGACGAGATAGTGTTGTCATACTGTTGCTTGTATCTTTAGATTAGTTTGGGCTTTCTCTTGAGGTATTTTTGAGCCATAATAGAATAACATTAAAAATACATTAAACTAATTAGGATAAATGCAATCAATCCTGCTCTCAGCTCTCACAGAGACATTTAGTTGGTGACTTTTAATTTTGTCAAAAATGATGCATTGATTTTGTCTTCACGCAAGAAAGGTACCTCCCATATTCCAACACTGCAACTCCATTATTTTAACTCTGTCCTTTAAAAGCTTTACCTGTAAGGTCCCACAGATGTGATATAATAAGTCTTCATCAAGATCCAGTTTGGTCACGTCTGTTAATGAATCCAGTCCATTACTGGTTCGGCCTTTGCCCCTCCGAGTGATGCTGGGCTCTGGTACTGTAGGCTGAATCGGTGGTTGAGGTTGCCAGACTCCAACATCAGTACCATTGCCAAATGCCTGGATAGCATTTCCTGCAAGAATATAGTGTATTAATTAGTGACATTCTTAATGCTTTTACACAATCTGTATTTTACTGGATCGTACATAGTTAAATGATAGGGAAAGTGAGAAATGTGTACGGATTTACGAAGAAATATGCATTCAATGTCATTAGTTTGTGGAATTGTATAATTACATGCAAGAAGCATTATCCTGCAGCATGCCCTCTGAGCCTCTTTTTTAATAATATAGTGTGCACATCTAACGAGAAAGCAGATGTCTTTTGTCCTTGCCGTGGAAATAAGTGCAAGTGGCATGGCCCAAAACATTTTGTCCATGCCCAACTAAAAGCTGCTTATAATTGATACTTTAGATAATTGTGTAGGAAACTAAATTACTTGACCTTTCTCGGGAGCGTTTTTAAAAGCAGTGTCTGCCTATAATAGCTATGATTTACAAAAATGAAACTTAATAACCCCCTGAAATATCATTAATTTGACATTTAATCGCAGATACCTTTCCCTGTGGAAAAAAAAAAAAATGTGGGTGAAAACTCTTTTTTGTAATATCTAGTCTTAATCATAAAAAAAAACAACGATTGGGCATGAGTTATTTAGGACATTGCCATTCAATTAAAATTGAGCTGTTATACTTGGAGTATGAATGTGGAAAGGCCACTGACTACAACTCATATGAGAGGAAATACAAACAAAATGCTCAAGAGATTAGATTAGAACAGTAATTGTATATGTAGGGAGAACATATGATAGACCATCATATACTGTACTATTACAGTTTGTGGTCATTATCTCCCAGTCTATAATCTCAAAAGGCCAATTTAAATTTAGACAATACAAATGGTCAATTTGACCTCATGCTGTGAAGAATAGTGCAATGTTGGAAGGGACATTATCCATGCAGTACTGGAACTCACGTAGGCATCGATTGTTGCTGAAAAACTCTGCAAATCTATCACAGTCTGGTTTGCTGTTCCCGCTGCTGCCGCAGTCGCACCATGGCGACAGGCTGATACCAAGTGATCGCACGTAATTGGGCGTCATCACCGTACCTGCAGCATAAAAGAGAACTCATGTTAGTTATTGTTACATTCGTCTCAGGACTCTTTTGGTTTCAACCTTAAATTTGAATGTTCAGATCAGCCAATGAGAGTGAGCTTATTCACTATTATAGGGAGCCTTTACTTACACATTTTACAGAACTTTCAGGGTACCTCGTTGTGGAGCTGTGTTATGCATTAATATAATTATATTTTACAAAAGGCTTTAACCGTATAAATAGGCTATATTGGCAAAAGGGTGGTACACTCTGCCTTTACACTGACACAACAACCTGTTGCTTCATGATTCACTGCCTTTGAAAAGCATGATTCTTAATACCAAGAATGGGATTGAGTGGGCTAATACTTATTAGCTGTGCAAGTACGTGCACATTTCTTTGTGCAGAGACAGAGATGAATGGTTAAGCCAGGGGGGCACATTAGAGGGTGTTACCTGTGTAAAGTAGAATATGAATGGCATAGATTAAAATGTATGCCTGTTGAGTTTGCAATTGGTCTTTGTTAAATCTCATTACTAAAACTCAACAGGTTTCCTTTCTACATAATGGAAGCTGCTCATGGAATAAAGTTTGAACAAAAGGAAAAAAGCTCTACTTCTGCAAAGTGCTGTAATGAACACTGTGAACGAACTGTTAAAAAGAGGGCAGGTAACACATACATGTCTAGAAGGAAGTCGTCCCTGTGTAACATTGTAGTCTAGTACATAACACCTTAGTATGTGTAGTCTGTGTGTTTTCATGGTTTAAGTTTTCAGATTCATGACATACTTTCTCTTATAATTAGACAAACTTTTGACATTAACAGATGTGAATTTATTCTTTAAATAGTGGAGCTGTGTGGACAAGTGAATTGTCCAAACACTTCTAATTGCCAGATTAGAAGTGTATACATCACTTCTAATCATACTGATAATAAAGACAAAAAAATAGAAACAAGTTTGATAACCAAACGATAGACTGACAACAAATAATGTACAATACATGATTTGAAAAAGTGCCTTGGAGCCAGTTCATCTGAATAGATTCCACAGATTGTAGAGCAACAACACGGGCAAAGAGCAAACCTTATAAAACCAAAACATTAGTAGTCCAACTTTAGGTCCAGTTACCAGTGTAGCTTTATATTGTATCTAGAAAATTCTGACGTGATTTTAAAATGCTTCAGAGAACTTACCAATAAGGCCTGAGTAAGAGAGCAAACAGTCAGCGTAGCTCTCCCTCAGACAGCCTGATATGGAGTGAGCTTCTGGCTGACAGTTGCTAATGAAGTCTGCCAGCCTTGACCTAAAAACAATAGAGATACAAATTATAGATGCTAATTTCCTGGTGCTGTTATTAGATGTCAAGCTTGAACTAGGGATAAGTGCTTTTTCACATTCATAAGCAATGGTTCAATCATTTATAATAGTAAAAACAAACACCAGAATGAAGAACATTAGACTGTATATTTGGAAAACAGATGAAGTCGATAAAGGATCCCTCTTTGCCTTCTTACCTGCAGATGTAGTTGGTCTTGCATGTGTTCTGAAGAGACAGACAGTTAGGCTTGTCTTTATCCTCGTAGGAGCAGACGGGTACGATTGTTTGTCGTCGACGTTCTGCACATGCTGTCTGATCCCCCGCTGGACAGGAGCAAAACAGCATCCCATAGCTGTATTTAGGTGGAACCTTTATTTTGGAAAGAAAACGAAATAAGGTGTCCATTTAGATCTGCAAAACTGTCCTCTCCCTCGCTGTCTAAAAGGAGATCTTCAAATTCCAAAGCAACTTCCGCATGTAATAGAGTAGCTGAGTAACTTACCTTTCCCGGTTTATAGATACCTTGCAGTTAAATAGTGACAAAACGTGAACATAGACCCCCTTTACATCTATCATTAAAATGTGTCTCATATCCAGATATGATTTTACCTGATTAAATGAACACTTGGTTATTAGTGAACACATTGAGATCTGATTGAGATCGCTCTCTCTGAAAGGTTTGAGAGAAAGGCTGCATTATGCTCAGGCTTGCACTACGTATTTCCACCCACATGGTTGTTGTAAGTGCATTTAAAATGCAATTGCCTTGATACTTGTGTTAAATGGGTTCGCAACTTGTCCCAGACCACCCCCGGAGGTGGTTTAGACAACTGGGTCACAATCTGTCCTGAATGCGTTTTGGGTGCATTTAGAACTGTACTTTTATGTGGTAAAGCACTTTCCAACTGCAATCAGATCCCCCAAAACACCTTTTAATGGCTCGGGTAATGGCTTTGACATTTGACATCTTGTTTTCGTTGATTTGAGCGGCAAAGACAAAAATCAAACACACAAAGAGCAGCTCTCAAAATGAACATGCTTAATTACCTTGTCAAAGAACTGTCGTAGGGCCTTGTGGCATTTGCGCTTGTTGCAGACCTCAGAAGCAGACACCCTGCTAGTACAGGGGTTGATGTATGCCGAGCGGTATTTCTTACACGTGTCGTTCAGGTTACAGGCCTTGGCAGCATTCAGACAGTTGTTCTCCTTTGTAGATGCAGGCTCAACTAAGAAAGAAGAGAGATACATCATTTTATATTTCCTCGTATAAGAATGATTGCTTTCTTGCACAGGTTACATTGTTGTTTACACATCCTAAATGATCAGTTCTTCAAAATGAAAGTAGTCTTGATTGAATGAGATGAGAGAGAGAGAGAGAGAGAGAAATATTTGAGAGTAAATTTAAGTGAAAAGAAAGAAAGGAATCATGAAAAAATATTTTCCTGCACAGCAATTTCTTAAAGGGATGTTACATTCCTCATTTCTACCATCATGTTTAACTATGTCATACCTTCACCTCTTTAATTTGTCCCTGACCGTTTTATGACATTGCAGAAATGCACATTACTATCCATAGTACAAAGGAAGTCTCTAAGTGTCTCTTAGGTGCATTGGAAAATACTCTCTTATGAAGATAAAATACAATCTATGATGTCATTATTGACATGGATTATAATCCAAATGATGGAAAGTGACTATTTATCCCAAAGTCGTAGCCAGAATTAGTCTTTAAGCAATAGCCAATTGCTTAAAGATTAAAAAAAATAGCCCCTATTTCTGTTTTTTATGTATCTAAAACTAGTTCCTCATAATTTTATACTAGAATTACATAATTGGCTGTAAGTCTCTTTGAAACTGAAAAAATGCATCCGTATGAGAGCTGGGAGCCCTGTGGAACGCAGCCGACACACCATTATATGAATATAGACATCTTTTACAGAGGTTTCATTATGAGTTATTGCACCAATTTGTTGCTCCAGTTGCTCTATTTTTTTTGCAGTTGCTTGGTTACATGTTTTAACTCAAATTCTCATGCTAAATGGTGTTCAGGTTGTTATCAGATCCCACTCTCAGACGTCATTACACCTATGTTTGCAACAGAAATACCACAGTTAGACCACACCGATCTCTCCGATTAAGAAGAAAGCTCAAACCCTAATATTCAGAGCTCAAATACTAGTTTATTCCCCTGTGTGTTTCTTGTCATGTAATTTGAAGGGGATCTTGTTGCCCTCAGCCTTTCAGAAAACAATAAAACTTGCGCTGAGAAAATACAAACAGCTGCTCAGGCACTCCATTTTCCCTACTTTGAGTTTGAAACCAAATCACCCATATTTGCTTCCAATTCCATCCCAGTATGCCAGTCCTTCCATCTCAGCACAGGAAAAACACTCCATGGCCAACATAATGACTCACATCTCATTTTTTTGGTATAAAGTCCTTCCTGCTCAACTGAGTTCTGCACAGTAAAACAAACTGTACCCTCAGCCTGGACATGGATGAATGAATTCTGTAAATCTGCCTTTTGAGGTGGAATTGAAGCTCACTGCACCCTTTCATGCACCGCAGAATGAGCCATGATTAAATCTGAATATGTTGTTGAACCTAGGGTTAATCACATATTACCAAAGCCATTACTTACATCTGACAAGTGCCTAGAGATGTGAACTGTGATCCTTTAGTGGATGTGTGTAGCTCTCAAGCCATAGGTGTGAAGGTTCTGCCTCAATAACAGAAACTGAGAGCAAAATGCTCACCTTAGTTGTATTAGAACCGCACCTTTTAAAACATTCTTACTCCGGGTTTAAAACATGGATGTATACGTTTGTGTGTGCATGCAGCAGACAGCCTGGCTATGTATGAGTAGGAGGGTTGAAGCTGTAGGTCACAGTGTGACTCCCTATAGACCCTACACCCCATAAATGTTTCTATCAGAAGCATTTTTGCATTTAATAAGCGAAGTTAAAGTTCACATCCTCGTTTCGTCACGATCCATGTTTCACTGACTCCAAGACCACATTCAAGTTCATGGGAGAATCATGATAGATTAACAATTACTTTATTCAAATCTCCAACAGGAGTACAAGTCCATCTTCACTTAACAAGTATAACATGAGCAAGGCTACCCTGTTAGGTTCCCATACAAATAAACTGCACTCTCAATTACATTTTGAGGGAAACATATTTTGGCATGGATAACGGTCGATAACAGATTGAAACATAAACAAAACAAAAAACGCTGCAAAACTTCTCCCATAGCTCATTTGAAACTTAATTGTGAAAGGTCAAAAGCTAACGTAATAATTCACAATGCAGGTTCATTGTATAGAGATGTGATTTTAAGGAGACATTGCTAGGCAATGCGTCGAATAAACAGGCTCTGTTGATGATTGATATTAGTTGTCTGTGGTTTGTTCTATGCTGCTTGAACTGTGACTGTAATCAAACAATCTTTGCTCATTTCTGTAATACTACAGTCTTTTTTGTTGTGTTGTCTATAAAATGCAGCAAGAAATGCCAGAAATATCTAAAAGGATCTCTAAGAAAAAGCCAATCAACTACAAAACAGGTGATTTGTGGACAATACTGTTCCAATATATAATTTAAACCAATATTTTCATTCATTTAACAAAAATATGTTCATTAATTTAACTAAACATAACTTTGGTTTCTTGTGTCCTTAATGTATTGACCCATAAGTGCATACCAAGAACTGCAATCCTATATGTCCGTCTGAACATATCTTGTTCAAAGACCTACATGCTTAAGAAAAAATAAATCTGACTTGGCCTTCTTCAGTTGCACCCCCTGAGCAAGGCCACCACGTTGCCATTGATGTAGACCGAATGACAAGCAAGTGTAGCAAACATTGAAATCTGACCCTTTGACCTCTTATAGGTTGATACAAAAGACCTTTTGAAAGACCGCCAGGTAGGCTTAAACATGACTCTCAGAGAATAGGTTAATTATGGGGTCCTGGGGGGCTGTGTTCACTATAGTGCACACAAGACTTTCAGAACCAAACTTCTATTGTAAAGCTGCCAAGATGTCCAGTGTGTGTCATGCCCTCAATTATGAAATGAGTGAATGTTTAGCAGAGCAACATTTTTCATTTTTCCTATTCAAATTCTGAAAACAATCTTTCAGATCAGTCTGCATCAGCCAAATTGTTTAAGCTTATTTGACACATGGCATGCATCTGTGTTGGAGTACTGGACCATGAGCTTTTAAAAATAGTTGAGGTGAAGTCTGGACCTAGACAAATGTATCTTTGAAGGTCAACGTCTGGCCTCTTCAGAACTGTATATACTTGGGTTGGGTGATATGTTTAAATTTTCCAACTGGCCACCGTCAGCCCAACAATTGGTGATTGACAGTATATTCACCGAGCCAGTGTATGTTATTGTGTGTGTGCTGTGTAGCGCTAATTGTAAAACAAAATGAAGCCCATTGCAAAAAGACTTGACTATACCTAATATCACACTAGCAAACAGCACTGCAGGTGGGCCATGAGATTGTGTGGCATGAAGCTCAAGAAACTCCAGAACAAGGCTGCATGCTTTAGAGTTCCCACGCCTCATGAATCAGAGTGTGCAATCCCCTTATTTATTTTGCTTGTAGATGAAGGCTTAGATGGATTAATCATCTCTTTGTACAGGATACATAGAGTAAAGAGCACCAACATCATTTCCTGTAAGTGCAGTCCTTAAACCTCCTCTCTATATAAGGTTTAATCCCAGTGTAGTAGTTATAGATAGTGTTCTGTCAAGCAATTGCTCAACCCTACTCTCCATTTCTTCTCTGAATGTAATTCAAGAATATAGGACCATGTGGTCATGTAATTGCACTTTTTATCTGTTTCTGACAAGTAAATCCTCCCATATCCATGGAACCCAGTTTATAGTGATACAGAGTATTAATGGGGCCATCAGAACAAACCTCAAGTGCCAGCTGTGTGCATGGAGATCTTGATTTAAAAAGTGGATTACTATGAAGCCTACTGCACAGGGTCAGTTAAAACTGTTAGCTAAGTCAGTGAACATGACCATCATTTTTTGGCCACTGAGAACAAAGTTGGTACCAGTAGTTGTGCAGACATGACTTCTGTTAGACATAATGATATTGATTGTTTTGAATTACATTGTCCTTCTAAGTTCCGTTTGTTACAGTTTTGAGTTGGGTTGAGGTAAGCAACACCTGAAATGAGGTTATAATGTAGTTATCTTTTTTTTTCTTTAATTAAGGTTATTAATCTTGCATCCCTTTCTGTAGCATTGTCTCCAGGCATCAATAAGCAAACCTTGTTATGCAGATGTTTTGCAGATCGTTATAATATAGCACAAAGTGAGGTGCTTTTTTCAGAGGTCAAATATGAATGAAAACTTTTTTCACCTGAGTTCAACCATCTTGCAGCCAAAAGTGTGTATATTATTTATATTTGACATGTAATGTTTAAACAAAATGTCTAAACCAGTCCATTCTACAGTTCATTTTTATTTCCCTCAAAATTCACTATCCAAATGACTTAAAACTGCTACATAACTATATTGCAGATTAATGTATGCTGTATAAATGAATGGTAGGGCTGCACAATTCATCAATCATTTCTTTATGAATGTCATTTTGGCCATAATCCTGCAGCCCTAATTATTGGTATAAATTCTTTGCTGTTTTATTTAATCCTCCTTAATGTATCTCTCCACTTAGTGCCTTCTTCATCTCCCATAATGGAAAGAAAACAGCCGTGGTCAGGGCCCAATCCTTCATGGCCCAATCCTTCATGGCACCCTGCCTTCTATCAGGCTTCCTGCCAGCATCCCTAAATCCACGCCAGTATCTCAGTATTTACGACCAGACCAAAGACCCATTTATTATTAAGTGCACCCATGTAATTAGCTAAATCTTACTTATATACCACACCAGCAGATTTGTTTTTTCCATTTAATCCTCCAGAGTCATTCATCCTGAATTCATTCAAACATAAGTGCAATACCCTCTACATTGCTCATGTCTGCCATATTCACCATGATTCTGATATTAGATAAGGTTTAGGTTCAGATGACTGGACATATAGTGCAATGGTTATGACTGCAGGGTGCCTTCTGTTTTTCAGAAAGTCAGTTATCTATGAGTAACGTAAGAAAGGCCTGTGGCACTGAGAGGATGTGTATGTCACTGTCGATGTATGGTTTGTTTGCAGGGTGATTTGCATGTAGATGAGGGCCTTTATGCAGCAGAAATGCACAAAGATAGAATGATTAAGTGTTTGTGTACATGTGTTGTTGTGTGTGTGGTTACAGGGTGTGGTTAGCGCCCATCAAATAATTCAATATTTGATCGAAAACATCAACCTGTCTCACCTGCAGCCGGCAGCTTTTTATTTTCTTATCTAAAAGTCACGATTAGCCATTCCCTTATATCAATCATGATTGAATATCCACTTGGATGATAATATTTGACATTCTCGCCATGATTTATATGATCATTGTTTTTTTATTTGCATGATGTGGCTAAATCCAATTGTCAAACACTTTAGCAAAGCAAGCTCCAGGTATGTTACCCCTCAATATTTTAAGGCGGTAGCCTCAATACACAGTAAACTACTCTAAGGACATGCAAATTTCCAATCTATGATATCTTCATATCCGGAGAAGTACTTTTTTGCTATTGTGATTTAATAAAATAAAATTAATGTTGCCCTGGTGGTCCTTAAACATCTTAGATTAGATTTTGTTTTACAGATGTTGGTGTTATTGTGTCCACCCCTGAGTGCACAGTTTCCCTGTGTGAACACATCTACAAGTGCTTTATGCACTGTTCAGATATTTAATGTTATGTAAAACAAATGTATTATGCTTTCTGTTATGAGGCAGGCAATACTATGAAATACAATATGCACGCTAATAAATGTGATAAAGTTTGTTACACTTCATGCCACTGAATGCTCGAGTTTTAATATCTGATTACACAGCATATAACTGAATTTCAAACTTCTAATCCACAACTTGTGTCTATTATTGGATTTCAAGCCCCCTCTGGTTAACTCAGTTGCAATAAATTGCATTATTCTGCGGCCACAGAGGGGCAGAACGAAAACAAAGGGGAAGTGTGTGAAAGGAAATGCCTTCGGATGATTCGCTGATATGGCCGAAAGCAGTCTAGTGTAAAAAAGGATCAGAAGATTAAAAGTGTTTCTATACTCTGATGTTCAGCTGAAGCTGTTTGTAGTTCTCAGGCAGGCTGGGCCAGTGGCAGAGGACAAAGACTATAGAGGATGAGTCTGTTGCTTCAGGCAACTAGACCCAGTGAATTATTCTGGAGATCTTTGCAACGGAAAAGCATCATGCTAGGGTTCTTCTCTTCTTCTCGACTCGATTCTCTGTAAGACTGACGATGAGCTGCATATTTATGAAATGAAATACTGTAGAGCATAAGAGGTGTGTCTGTGTAGAGACATGGCTGTATTCATTAAGGCTCTAACACTGATTTACATCTACATATGCACGTTCAAATATACATGTAGAGATATATATAGTGCTTTCAACTATTCCTTCATTTTCAAAGGTCAGCATTGAGAACACATGAGATAAGCTTAGTATGTGCTACTCCAAAGACCCTTTTGGGATGTAAAGTGATCTTCTACCACTGGGGTTATCCTTGATGAGGAAATACAGAATCAGTTCATCTAGTCTCTAGAAAGTGTCTTACATTTACAGTACTAAGGTGGTGATGTGATTGTACAAGATATACCCTGCAGCAGTCTGTCCTTTTCTTAGCTCTCGCTACGGGATTACAAAGCTGCATGTCCATCTGAAATCATCTGAAGTCTTCTTTAGCTCAGTGGAATTAAGAGAAGACTTTGAGTTTTCCTTGTTGATGGCCTCAAGTACCCCAGTAAATTATTTGTAAAGGCATAAACGGAGATGCGTTGTACAGAAGCTGTTTTTCCCTTTTGCTAGGGGCATTGTGTTACATCTCTGAGAGGCACTTGTTCATTGATTTATATAAATGATGCAGCATTTCATTTCAGCAGCTCCTGGAGACTATATTCAAGCAGTTACTGGCTTTGATGTCACACCTTTTTTATTTGAATTAATCGCAGACATCCCGCAAAGAAAATACCTTGTAATCCCTTAAGTGATCTCCTCATCTTCATCTTAAAAATGCAATTTGTCCAGTACTTTACTTTTGGACCTGCAAAACTAGGACTTTCCCATCAGCCTCAGCTTTACTTTGTGTTTAGTGCTAATTAGCAAATGTTAGCATGCTAAATTAAGATGGAGAACATGGTGAACACACATCTTTAACATAAGCATTTTAGAATTGTCATTGTGAACATGTTAGCTTATTGTCGATAGCATTTAGCTCGAAACACTGATGCTCAGACTCAGAAGGCAATTGAGTGCCATTGAATGCAGACTCTTCTTTTTTGTCTTGTTGCTTTTGTGTTGATAGATATTTATGTAAAGTAATTTCATTAATATAATATGATAAAAACTTGGCAAGACATATGTACTTGTAAAGCTATTACATAAAATCCAATTCAAAATCAAAAACAGGATGGGTGGAGGGGTTAAAAAAGTCTTCATCTGCTAATTTCATAGCCATCTTGTTTAATAAAATGTGATTTGCTGAAACTTATTCGGAATAAAAATGGTCTTAATGTTTATAGTAACGAACATTGATTTTCAGCCATTCACTAGTGAGCATCGTGTGTCAGCAGTTGACCCAGGGGACGTGGTATGGACTCTCATGTGCATTATTTGACACTGCAGATTGCCTGAGGCCTGGCTTAGTTGCAAACAGGAATGAGGTCACTTATGGCAAATGGATTCCTGATATCTAACCCATTAAGTGATTTATTTTTTCTTAGAGCCTTTGGCTGTTTACACTGCTATACATTAAACTTGCTATTCAGCTCCAGCTCCAACTCTGCACCTCGATTTATGTTGTCTACAAACTTGCATACACATTGGTGATTGGTGAAGTTAACCTGCCATGTCCTCCATCAGTCACTGACTTTGATAGAAGAGAAATCAAAGGAGAGGAATCCGAATTCCAATAAAAAATTCTAACTCTCTGTTTAAAATACAGTTAGCCATTATGTCAGCGCATGTGGAGCAGAGCCACTTTGATACGCTAAGTGGATTCAATCACAGCGAGAGCCAGACAGAGAGAGGGAGAGCCAGAGAGGGAGAGGGAGAGAGAGAGGGAGAGGGGAGAGCCAGACAGAGAGAGGGAGAGCCAGAGAGGGAGAGCCAGAGAGGGAGAGGGAGAGCCAGAGGGAGAGGGAGAGCCAGAGAGGAGAGGGAGAGAGGGAGAGGGAGAGAGAGAGAGGGAGAGAAATCGAATGACCATTTTTTCACTGAAATGGTAGCTGGCTAGTGCCGGCAGATGCCCTCCTCCAGCCAGAAAGCCCAACACTGAAGGGTGCCAGAGAGTGCTGCACTTGTCACACACACACACACACACACACACACACACACACACACACACACACACACACACACACACACACACACACACACACACACACACACACACACACACACACACACACACACACACACACAGCTCTTGTTCTATCAGTGCCGTTGATTGTAGACAGATGGTTAATTGCTCCTCTGTGTATGTAATGTGTGTGAGATCTAAATATGGGCCTGCCTAGGTGTACGCTCCCAAGTCCACCTGCACTCCGTGGCTATTTGAGGACTTATATGGCATTTAGATTCGCAACAACAAGCAGCGAGCGACATTTCTGTTTGCACTTTCTTATTTCACAGACTTTACTCTGAAAGGATAATAAATTGAAAACTAACTCACAGATGCTACATCCAGCATTAGTACTGTGACAGTGGCACAACATGCAAAACCCCTCATCATCGCTTTGAAAGCTGAATGTGAAATATACTAAATTACACTGCTTTGTGTACGGCGGGTCACAGCGGCAGATAAAAGCTTTTGTGATGGATAATGGGTGTTGAAAGCTGCAGCCTGAAACCACACAGCAATAGAAAAGAGTGGTTGTCAAATAGTGACAGATTTTTAGCAGTGATGTGGTGACTTGAGCTGGGTTTAAAGCACGACTGAGAAGTAATGGCTTCTATGTATGCAAGGACTTAACTTTCCACAATGTCCAGACTCAAACCTGAGGAATGTCGGTAGCGCAAAAGCAGCGTCTTACCAGCGATGATGGGGGCCAAGCGGAAGATATCCGAGAGCCGGCTATTGACTTGTTCGTACGGAGAGTACTCCAGCAAATCATTACCTGCATGGGAAAAAAAAAAAAAATGACTGTCAACAATACGTGCTTGAAATGGTGTGTGTACGTTTGTGTAAACGTAAATGTGGTGTGGGTGGATGTCATCTGATACTTGAACAGTAGCCCATCAATTACACTAAATGGGTATCCATGGTTAATTACTCGTATTGACATTTTAAACGGTGTGTTGTCATGTAATTACTAAATAGGACTTATGTGAAAGGTAGAGCTTAGGTTCACTGTGTTACAAGTACATTTATCTCTGTCTCCCATAGGTGAACCAGTACAATGTGTTTTACTGCAATTTGACTGATTTACAGGAAAAGGAGGAATAAGTCACTGTGGAAGTAACTGTATGCCACCGCTCGAGGGAAATACAAATATTAGGTACTTGTACTTTAAAAATGTATTTCACTTTTTGATCTACTCTTGACTACATTTCACTCCTATGCATAAATCTGACCATTTATTTACAGTTTTAGATTGAATACCTAAAGCATATATTGTGATTACCTTTTAAAAATGAAGCATCATTGCAGATTTCACCACCTACTAGTGGAAATAGAGCTCCTAATACATATTAATGCAAAAGTGATTATTACACAATATTAATATTGTATTATTGTATTGGGGGCGGCTGTGGCGTAGTGGAGAGCAAGGTAGTTCTCCAATCAGAGGGTCGGTGGTTCGATACCCGGCTTCGGCAGTCGATGTGTCCTTGGGCAAGACACTTAACCCCAAGTTGCTCCCGAAGGCTTGCCATCGGTGTGGACTGGATGTTGCATGAATGTTAGTTAGAGTCTGATGGTGGCACCTTGCATGGTAGCCTGTCATCAGTGTGTGAATGGGTGAATGATATGTAATATACTACTGACTGTAAGTCGCTTTGGATAAAAGCGTCTGCTAAATGACTGTAATGTAATGTAATAATAAAAAAATATTAGATAAAATGACTAAATCTGCCTGTATAAAGTGTGCTGTGCTTTTTCTTTTAATACTTTCATTATGTTTCAATGCTTTTGCTGTAAAAATCCACTAACACATTTTCAAATGCAGGACTTCTTGCACTTCTAAAAGGATACTTTTACAAATCCCACCATCTCTAGTGATCCCATGAGTCAATCACATGAGGATAAACAGTGCTGCGTACCCTGCAAACTCTGAAAGATGCTCCAAAAGATCCGGAGACAGTTCTTCTCCTTCTTCATGCCTCTCCTACACCTGCAGTTGTTGAGAGGACTCTGCCTCACTGCGTCTATGGCGCTGCGGCACTCCCCCTGAGCCTCCGTACCGGTCACCGCGCTGAAGTTGCTCTCCCTGCCCGCCACACACTGCCTCATCGTCCGGTACTTGGTGCTGCAGCTGGACTCCTTCAGACACTGCTCGCTGGCCTTCACGCAGTCCAGACGGGCGGGCCGGGAGGACGAGCTGCCGTCCCCCTTCAAGGTGAACACCGAGTCTGGGAGTCACAAGGAGAGAGAGAGAGAGAGAGAGAGAGAGAGTCACAAAGATCTGCCCTCCAGGTGTGAACTCATTTGGCTTATTTGGCTTAACCGATCAGCCAATTAACATGGTTTCCACTGGAGAGCACTTCATTAGATAATATGCAAACAAACTTTCTGCATATAAAAGTCAGCTTTTTAAAAACCAACATGGCTCAGTTCAAAATTTTGTTTAAAAACTAAACTCCTCATCTCTTCTCTGATTTTGACATCTGATGATTTGCTACCACTTCACCTCATAGTGATGCTTTTAGAGAGAGACTGAAGTCTGCGGCATATTATATATATATATATATATATATATATATATATATATATATATATATGCCACAACAATCAGAAGAGATCAAATAACCATGTGTTACATGTCTGTTTAGCCATGTGTGTCCTCACTGCACTATGTGTTTTGTGTTTTGCTGCTTGCATTAAGTTGAACTGTAAAGGAAGCAGTTTTTTTTTTTTTTTTTTTTTTTAATATATATATATATATATATAGCCTGAACATATAAATTCAACAGATGAATGCATCACTTACCCGGGAAGGACAACATCATGAAAAAAGTAGTTAAAATCATTGCGCGTTGGGGTTTACACAGGTGGACATAATGCGAGTTCATGTGCTGATGCATCCTGTAGATCCAGCAGTGAGGATCCAGAGTCTAGACCCGAGTCCAGCAGCTAAGACCGCATCGTGCAGACCTGAGACGATCATCAGCCTCCTCCGGTCACACAGGCGGCGTGGCGGGCTGTGAACCCACAACGGAGCCGATCACTGGGACTGAAGGACAAAACTTTACAGCCGAGAAAAAAAAAAAAAAAAAAAAAAATAGATAGATAGATAGATAGATTCGGGAGGGAATCACAGTGAAACTTAACCAAACCAGTCCAACTTACTAAATCAATTTGACTTTAAATGACCATTTAAAGCACTTTGTTTAAATGATACATCCCCAAAAACTGGAAAGAAAAAAGAATAAAAAATCCCGTTTTTCGGAGGTGGAAAGACAAAAAAGCAAACCCCCCCTGTGTGATCCGGTCTGTCCTCCACTCTGATGACAAACCGAAAGGAGTCGGGATGCAACCAGTGAGGGCGTGACGTCATATGCGCACAGTAGCCTTAATAATCCCATTAACAGCCTCCATTTACAAGAGATGGCCAGCAGCGAGCAGGTTACACCAGTAAGAGCATTTAAGCTTCGATCCAGTTATTAACTCTGTGGAAAAAAATCAACATTTATAATAGCTATTATGTATGTATGTGACCTAAGTATGAATTTAACACGTTTTAAGTGTGTCTCCTATCGAAATGCTAAATTGCAGAGATTTTTAAGTGTCTCAGTACCTCCCTGAAGGCACTTTAGGTCTTTTTTCCCCTCCTCTCAGCTCAACTCTTCAAATGTATGGAATCTATCCAGCACTTTAATTTGAGAGAGTGGGTGGCTTACAACTGTTTTTTTTTTTTTTTTTTTTTTTGTAGGATGTTTAAAAGTTTCAAGGTGTTTCAATCCCTCAGATTGAAAGTGAGAAGTGCAATTGGGCATTGGGCAAACAAAATCATTCTGCTTCTTTATCTGGAATTGCAGTTAACATATAAAATGGGATAACTTGACAAAACTTTTTCTATCAAAGTTTGTTTTTCTGAATCCCCCCCCCCAAAAAAACTGGTTCGGTGAATTAGTGATAAAATTAGACGTAGCACTCAGGAATTTACTGGGTATAGGGTTTTTGGATATTACAGTTGTCCAGATATTCTGCAGAAACCGTTAAGGTACCAATATAATCATTAAAAAATAAATCAATGTTCAACCTGTTTTGCACTTTATATTGGAGGGTCGGTGGTTCGATACCCGGCTTCGGCAGTCGATGTGTCCTTGGGCAAGACACTTAACCCCAAGTTGCTCCCGAAGGCTTGCCATCGGTGTGGACTGGATGTTGCATGAATGTTAGTTAGAGTCTGATGGTGGCACCTTGCATGGTAGCCTGTCATCAGTGTGTGAATGGGTGAATGATATGTAATATACTACTGACTGTAAGTCGCTTTGGATAAAAGCGTCTGCTAAATGACTGTAATGTAATGTAATGTAATATTGCGTTTCAATGCGACATTAAGATGTTCTGATTGTACAGATACATAAATCTATAGAAGAGGGCTTGTAAAATAACAGTATTTTGCAGTATTTTGCAGTATGGGACTAAAAGTAGCTTGTTATAGACATCATATGTCATTTTGAACACAGATGCACGCTGTTCAACTTGAAATGCATCTATAATGGACAGTGCCTTGCTTGAAGGCACCTCTGCAGGTTTGCGCCCTGTATGTCATAGATGAAGTGGGCAACCTGAAAAAAAGACCACCTGTGCTAATATTAAAATAAATAAAACATCACCAGAATCGATCAAAAAACAATTCAAGATGTGTCAGGATCTTACCCCATTAAAAAAATATAGATTCGTCTGTTTCATGCTGTATTGCCATGCTGTCAAATTTACACAGCAAAGCCCTTTCAGTGCCAAACCACCTTTCATTTATTTATTATCGTCTTTATTCTCTGTAGTTTGCCTCAGGCCACTCTGAAACCCCCGAGCAGCAACTTCCTCATGTATAAAAACCAAAGTATAGAGAGGAGCAGTGCAGCTATATCAAGTTCAATCACAGGTTCATTTATTTATTCTGTAGAAAAGGGCTGAGCTGCAGCATCTTGAAATCCGTATAACCCTCTCTGAATATTAAAGAAATATAATTAAGGATAAGAGTTCTGACTCAAGACTGCTGAGCATGGAGTAGGTGCTGAGAATAAACTGTATTTTGTAAGACTAATTGTTATGATTTGTCCTGAGGATATTGTGTGCTTTGTAATAACTTATTAGACTTCCTCTGCAATTAAGGCTCGCTGTGATAGTCATCATATTCTTCCTCTAACGTATTGTATCAGATGCTTTGAAATTCAAATATTTGGGGAAACGTATAAGGATTTAAGAGGAAAACTTGACCCATCCAATATTGCTTATGGCCCTTATAAAGGAGGAGAGTCTAACTGAGTGTCTGTTTGCCAGCAAACTGGATCGATTGGAGCATGACTGATTAATTAATTGTGAGTGCCCAGTGGATTACATTAGTATCATAATAAAAACTCATTTGACCAGATGTAATTCATGTCACATTTCCCATCCCAAGTAAAAGACAGGCAATAAAGACATTGATTTGTCTCTGTATTGTGTAGAGATGTATTGTGGACTTCATCCAGCATTCATACTGTCCCAATAGAGTTTTTTCTTGTGCAATTTGTATTCCGTTGTATTGTTAACCACATGGCAATTTGTCCTCTCTAATGAAGTGTTTAGAGATTATTGGATGGCCCCTAGTAAATGCACTGGGCTATTAGACCAATAAGTCAATGACTGTGCCTGAGCTGCATAAGTGCTTCAACTCACAGTCACTTCGAATCATTAAATATGTCTTTGCTACACGCTGGGCTTGTTAAAGTCAAATCTTTGTTCACATTTCAAATGTACAAGGATTTTTGACTGACTTGGTAAAGAAAAAATGAATGCATCACACCAATACTTGGTCTGAATGAAATGTTAACTTGCAATATCACCTCTCAGTTAAAGCATATTTATTATATAACGTAGCTAAATAAGCATACAATGATATAGTGTTATGGCTTTACGATGTGATTGATTGCTGTTCATTAAAGCCCCAGTGGAGGTTAGGAAGCCATCAGTTGTTGAGTTTCCAGTGACAGTAGCTAATGTTGTATTTCCTGCATATGATATGTCCTACTTAAACAAATGAAAAATCTATACGGAGTCGGTAACAGGAAGAGGCTCAAGCTTCGCGGGCCATTTCTCATTCATGCCAGGACCCTTTATTACCTTGCAAAAGCTCTCTCTCAGCATTATCCATCTCCATCTCCCGCTCTTTATGGTGATCATTCGTTTGATGCGTCCCCTAAGATCACTGAAGCCTTCGTTGCACCGGAACACGTGCAGGATGAGATTTATAAGGGGCTAATCAATATTATTATTCTGTGTATATCACAAGATCAACACTAACCAATTACCGGGTCCCTAGGTCAATCTCTGCACCTCTGACAGGGTGCTATAACTCACTTCATGTTAAAAGGATTCATTTCTTGTTATGGCCCAGCCAGTCATTTAGCTGATAATAGAAAACACAGGTATACTCATATAAATAATCAAAGAGTTTGACTAGAAAATAATAAAACCCATAATATGTATATTGTTGTTAGGTTCTCCCTAAA
Organism: Anoplopoma fimbria; assembly: GCF_027596085.1. Lineage (NCBI taxonomy): Eukaryota > Metazoa > Chordata > Actinopteri > Perciformes > Anoplopomatidae > Anoplopoma > Anoplopoma fimbria. The sequence continues at coordinate 14,957,481 of NC_072453.1, forward strand.
ATCTGATCCATGCTCAGCTCAGTTTACTTTGGTTACATCAGATTTCCTGACCCAGAGAAGAACAAAAACATACAGTCAAAATTTGTCAAACCTCTCCTGCTACATAACCCCATCCACTGTCCATCTGTACGCTCACCATGTTGCAAACACCCACAGTTGTGCCAAAATATGGCTGAATACACAGCTCGCATCTATGCCAAAAAATGTGAATGGCATGGATGTGCATGAGGACCATGAAAATAGAAGAGTGGAAGCAGTGTATTTAGCCATGATTTGGCTCAGTGTGATCCAAACACCCATCTTTTTGCCAAATCTCCAGATTTCCCAACACACTGAGCATATGGATGGACAATATGTGTGTTCATTCATTTTCCAAAATATGGCAAATCAACAGTATGGTAAAAAAAAAAGATGGGCAATGGATGAATTGGTTACATTGCAAGTGTGTTTCATTCCATATAAAGGGAGAGCTTTGTGAGAACTTTGTGTCCTTTCCTGGTGGGATCTTTGTATTCATATGGATGTTTGTATTCATATGGATGTTTGTATTCATAGGGATGTTTTGATTCTTTTTCCCCCCCCATTGTGAAATCTGGTCACCTTCAGAATCAGTTCTGACCTGCATTGATTTAAGGTGACTACAACTGCTGTCCTCGATGAAGAAGCAAAATAAAGACTCGATAGCAAAGATTTTTAGAGTTTGGATTGCCACTTCACATCAACTAGTTTTGACTATTGTTCATTTTTATATAACAGACTGTCAATGATAGCAGATTGTATCTTTTGCCTTTGCATACCAAATCTTGTTTAAGCAATACTAAATGATAACTTAAATCTTATGAGAGTGTAGTCTATATGAATCTTTCATAGATTTGCCATATTGTGACATTTTGAAAAAGGCAAACTGGCCAGGTTTTATAATTCTTAATGCAAAGATTATAGAAAAGTCTGAAGAAATACAACAAACCATTTGTGCATCAGAATCATTTTTATTTTCTTATTTTATGTTATATAACCATCACGAGACTCTGAATGAAGTCTTTTAAATTGAAAATCGAAGCCTAGCTCTTGTGTTTTCTTTCTGCCACAGTTACAGATTGGTGGATTTATTATTTTCCCCTTTAAGGTAGATTTTGCTAGTTGTTATTTACAGAACAAGCTTATTCTGTTATAAGCATCCCTGATCATGCTGGAGGAATAGGAAGGATGGCACATCTTGCAGCCCCAAGTGAAATACAGAGAGACTACAGTACCATCTAGTGGAATAACATAACCTTGTACCAGCTTTCCTGCTGAATCATGGTCTGCTGTTATAACTTCTACAATTAAAATTTGGTCTCATACTGTTGATTTTTCAGACATGCTCTCAGAGGAAATTTACGTTTTATTTTTCTGGTTTATAGTTTCAGCTCAAGTACAATATTGCGCCATTGCAGATGTTCTTTATTCTGAGAATGAAGTCTTCTTTGGTTCCAAAATAAAGACACAACATACATGTTATGTATTTGAGACATCTAGTAAGAGACAAACAAACACACAAACCACAGACCTAGCTCTAAAAATAATAAAGAAAATGCGTATAACTGGAGTGAAATCAAAAAATTATGCCACAATGGATTTGTTTTCTGTTATTTTTAATTCCTGAATTTATGTCCTCACAGGGATATATATTATTCCTGTAGGAAAACAACTGTGAGCCATATCATATATTATTTACCTGTTCTCTGTTTGTTCTGTAGAGTGGTGAGTGTAAGTTATTGTTTCTGCGACCCACTGTGTCTGCTGTGGGTCACTCGCTGTGTGATCTCTATACATTTTATAAATTCTGGATTCACATGTAGAATCTGTCGTCAACGGGACAAGATTTTAGTATCGGAAGCAATATGGTTTCTTTTCGTAGCCGGGGTATTATTGACCAATCATGTTTGAGCAGGCTTTGGTTTGAATGCAGGTAAACAGTCCATGTGGAGAGCATAAGAGGCGGAAGGCGTTGGCCAAAATGCAATCTCAGAACCCAGTGGCTATGGTCTGACAATGATTTAGCTCTCTCTTTGTTTGAAATTAGCTTGTAAACTGGCTATTTGTGAAACAATCTGGTCATACATATCATCTCTCAACTCCAAATCCAGTCTCACATCTCAGCTCATCGTAGTGTAAACAATAAGAAGTGCAGGGAAAAGGAAGTCTGGATATCTGCTCCCCCCAGAGGCTCACCCCTTCATACCCTCTCCCTATGGGGGGAAGAACACATCACATTACTGTAGACAAAGTAAGTCTCTTTTCAGTGTCATTTTTCATAAAAATACAGATGTCTGAAAAGTATTAGACGTAAAAACAATACTATAGAATGAAACTGATTTGATATTTGACACGTTACTCTGCTCTCTCTCTCTCTCTCTCTCTCTCTCTCTCTCCTCTCCCTCTCTCTGTGTTTCCTCAGTCTGTCTGCAGACACATTATTCGGCACACAATAACTCAAGAACAATTAAGAATAGAAAACTCCACATTTCCAAAGGTTTCCCCTGGAGAACCGATGATCTGATTAGATTTTAAGAGCACCTTGCTGCATTAATTTGCATATCAGAGATGCACATGGAAAAAAAAAAAAAAAAAAAAAAAGGCAAGTCTTTTACGCAGCTCAAATGCCTGGTGTTCACTCACAGGTTCCCTAAGGCAAGAACAAGGTCAGTTTGGTTGTGATTAGCGTAGAGGAAAGGTTACTTTGATAAGGCTAAAGTAATGGGAAAAACAGACTTGCAGTGTGATTGGGGCTTTGGTAACAGTGAGCACACCTTTGTGGACGGAACAAGACGAGTCATGTGTCCTAGAGCTCTACAGCTCCTCTCTCACTTCCTCTGTGACCCAGAAAAAAAAGGGCTGTTTGTGCTGTGCCGGTAATGGAGGATAAAAGGGATGTTGCACTTTTCTCACTTATCTGTGACTAAAGAGAGAATGTGACTTCACTGATAAAACACAGAAAAGAAACACAGCAGGGGAACTGACAGCTTGTAAGTGAAAATGTACAATTGCAGTCAGCAGTTTAAGGTGAATGTGTGCTTGTTCTGAGCGTATTCAGAACTTAGATCTCCTACATGTATAAAGCATGTCGTGGTTATAATACATGTTCATTTGCTCAGTAGCAGGCATCCTTTTTTGATGAATTAGTAAATATAATCCAAAAGCAGCTTGACTTTCCCTGGCTACCTTTCTCTTCACTCTTTACTTCAAGTTACTACTGGTAGGAAATTAGTTGCTGTTAAGGAAGCTGGTGATTTAAGGTCATTGTTACACTGAGTATATATCCGAAGAAGATAAAATTGTCATCTAAAATTCAAGTTTCTAGCTGGTTCCTGGAGAATTGATGCACTTTATTTCAGTTTCATAAAGAGCAATATAACATATAGGTCACTTTCATTAGTGTCACTGGGGCAATGCTGATTTAAGTTCTCGTAGTGAGTTATGGTAAGGGGTTTGTTCACCATCAGGTTGGCGGTGGAGCGGCACAGTTTGTATCAGTTTCTTGTAAAATCAGTTATAAAAAATCATAAATAAATAAATAAAATTCCCCATGAAGTAAACCAAATTTCTCAGGTTAAACTTTATTTTATAGACCTATTTGTTTCTTGCTTGCAGCCCACAATGTCAGCAGTTTTTTTTTTAGAAATGCAAGTTTATTTGCAATGCAGCTTTTAACATGGCAGACGGAAAGGCATTGATAACAAAAGATATAAAAAACACAAGGCAATATAAAAACACAATATAAAAAAGCCTAACATAAGAAATGGAGACTTTATTAGTCTACAATACAACAAAAGAAAATGTGAAATTGAACACAAGGGAATATGGTGCGTCTGTCAGGCTATTGGGCTGTTTTGTTTTTTATTTGAGAAGTGATGCTGTATTGTCTATGATTTACTGCAAATTACCATATGTGACCAGTCAACAAATGGGCACACACACACACACACACACACACACACACACACACACACACACACACACACACACACACACACACACACACACACACACACACACACACACACAGACACGCCCAAAAGTGTTCACACCAGCTGGCGTTTAGGAAAGCAAACAGGCAAACATGATGAGTATATTGCTTTATGGGACGGCTACGCTCATTTTGTAATTACTCTTGTGTCAGCTGTTGGTGAAGTGCGTTCTATCATTTCATGCTTTCGTATGGCAAAGAAGCCATCTGATTACTTTGCACAGCATGCATGCACATTGTGGTTATCGCTGTGATCTGCTGTGCATGATGGGACCAGCAGGGGGCAGTGTCGATCCACCATCACTAGCATTGCAAAGAAAAGGGAAGACTGCACATCATTTCATAACACCACATTGGAGATCATCTTAAAAATAGTGCTGAGTGTTGCACTGCCATTGTGTCATCGCCTCAAATGCTCTGGGAGAATTCAGCCATCATGCCACGATCTTGCAAGCTTCATTTATTTTTTTTTGCTGCATTTTTCCCCTCCCCTAGTTACACCGAACTAAATGACAGTCGAGGTGTCAGAGCCAGTCATGTGGAACTGTGATTTTCTTTTTTTTTTTTTTTTTTTCTGTAAGCCTGGTATTTATGGTTTCCTTTTAACTATGCACATATGCACAGAGACAGTGTGTGGGCGGGGCCACAGTCCTGGAGGAACCCCACTACCAGGCTTTGTGATCGTAGAGCAGGGCTTCACTAGGCACTTCAGTTTTGTCATACTGTATATGTTAATTTTAGATGGTCCACTTCCAGGGGGCTCCTGTTCCATAGCAACGATGATATTGTTTTAACACTCCACAAATATCCTGCAGTGAGAATCTCTATCTTTACTGCAAGGCCTCCACCATTGCCTCACCTCTCCGCCTGAGGCCCGGGATGTTTTGGCCTCCAGTATGTTTTAAGTGAGCAAGACATATTTAGGCTTGTTATAAACTTACTTCTTCTTGTAGAGCAATTATAACAAGCTGCTTGCGGTTGTTCCCATCTGGGATGCTTCCAAAGTGGTTATATAAGGTGGTATTTTCTGGGCATTGTGCACAATTTCACAGGGATATTTGAATATTTAAAGAGCCCCTTCACATCATTTCATTGATATGCTGTATGTATAACCATGCTATAAGAATACAGATACAGGATACAGTAATTACATGTGGGAATACACTCATACGACATAATTGTTCTCATGGGGGTTGATAAAGCACAGAAAAAGCAATGAGCAGTGCAGGTTATCCATTTTAAACTTCCTGTCAGCTCTTTGTGAATTCATTCTGACAATAACATGAGACCAGAAACACGTCCTTTTTATGTCCACAATCATAATCGTCCAATTCATTCAAAGCTGTCCACCAGTTTTTTGATCTTGGTGACAACACTGACCACTGGCCACTAGGGCTGTGTATTGGCAAGCACCTCACGATACGTTTCGCAATACACATTGCAATATATTGCAATACTGCAATATAAAAAAAAAGAGCTGAAAGTACAACTTGCTGCATACCACCTGGATAGTCTAATACGTACATCGCATATTGATTACTCAGCAGACTAGGTGCATCAAAACTACTTCATAAGGTATTTGCATTGCATATAGTCATTCAGCAGAGAACACACTGAACTGAAAATAAAGTGCTTGTTGTATTCTCATTCTGTCAATGAACACTTTTTTACTAAAATGCACTTGCCACGACTTCATTTGAAAATACAATATAGTGCATTAAGTAAAGTTGCTATTTATGTCCCATCCCTCCAGGCTCTGGTGCATTGACCGTGTCTGCAAAACACGTGAAAGTAGTTCCTACTCTTCAGAGATGAGTGACGTAATTGAAACATACGTCTCGGTGGTCTAGTCGTCCACACATCGCACCGCAGGGCTCGTCTCTCTGCTGGGGGGAGCGATGTAAATTCCCTCTAATTACACTCTCCAGCACATAGAGCCTGCACATCTGATCTTATCGTGGGATAATAATGCACTTAATATTGTGATCATGTAACATACTGTGTATCTACTGTGCAAGCATCCTGGATATTGTTCCTGGCTTTCACAGTTTTTCCTTCCCCATCATTTTGTCCTCTGTTTCCCCGCTTGGTATTCCCCCCACACTTCCAATTATCCTTGACGTGATAACACACTATAATGTGATACACAAGGGCAAGCTGCTACTCCATCTAGTAACAGATCTTGGACCAACTCTACCTTCTGGATACTGGTAAAGAAAGAAAGTCTCACTGAATTGTCATTAACCAACGCCTCTTCCAATTTGCATTGTCATTATTTCCAACAACAACACACTACTGAAATACCATTCATTAAGCATTCTGCAAAATGGCACAAACTAACTGCTTCTGCAGATCAGATAATAATCACAGACTTTTTGATGTCATTTCAAGGCGGGCAAATGAAGTGCACCACCCCACCTGCATACAAACTACCCTCATACAGTGTTTCCAACTGGATTTTGTGAGGCTGTTGGGTGGAGCCCGGGCAAATAAGAAATAAGAACATTTTGTACAGTTTAAAGTCAAGTGCATCAATCTGGTGCAAATAAACCAACTTTGTGCTCTTGTAAACCCCCTGCTCTAGCAATGGTGAAATGTAGCTAAGTACATTTAGCATTTTTGAGTTACTTGTACGTTACTTGAGTATTTCCATCTTATTCAACTTTATACTTCTTGTCCACTATATCTCAGAGGGAAATATTGTACTATTCACTTTGAACAATATTAGTTACCAACTAGTCTACTTTGCATTTTCCGATTCTTAATACAAAATGTAAATCAACTTATAAACTATGGTGTATTATTAAGTAGTATAAACTTGTATTAATAAATAAATAAAGTAGGTAAAATTAGCTTCAACTTTACCAGGTGCAACAATAAAGTGATGAACACATTGATGCATCTATATAGGCCTAGAGTAAATAAATTATTTGGAAAGGGCCATTCTGCATAATAACTTTACTTTTACGTATTTAAGGCATATTTTGATGCTAGTACTTTTGTACTTTTAACTTATAACATTGTGAATGCAGCAAGCACTAAAATTCTGCGATCTGTGTGGGTGTGTCACACACTCTCCCAACTGCTGAAATGAGCAGTTTTCTTGACAAATTACCGATATGTTTTAAAGTTGTGATGTCACTGGTACTATTTGCGCGGTTTCACACACACACACACACACACACACACACACACACACACACACACACACACACACACACACACACACACACACACACACACACACACACACACACACACACACACACACACACAGAGATTGACCTTCTAAATGTCAGGCTCTCCACGCCGACCAATAACATGTTTTGGTTCCATGTGAGACCAGAACGGCCATACTCTGGAGCCCTGAGCCAAGGCTACAATCAGTGCTTTGGGTTACAGTTATACCACAAAATACCTCTGACAAAATATAAAAGTAACCTGTGTGAAAACTATAAACAATATTCCAACAAACATGCAACTCAAAGCACAAATTACAACATCCAGTAGTAGTATCGGTTACAGTGTACCTGTATCACCCAACTTGCTGACAGCAATGGCAGGCACTCACCGCTCTAACTGCTACCTTAGACAAACCTTTACTGCTCGCCTTAAGCTCTGTCCACAAATGAACAAACACATTGATTTACCTGGTAGACTTTAAGTTGGCTTTGCTGCCCAACCTCAGCATCCAATCTCCTCAGCATACTTGATCTTTTACAGCTCTACTGTACATCTGCTGCTTCTGATTTAGTCAGAGTTTTTTTTTTATCTGAGCAACACTTTTTAGTCACACAGTTATTCTGTAAAAAAAAATGATTTTCATTAAACAATTTGGTTAATTTATTCAATCCGTATTGTCAGAACAGTAACGATACTAAACCTTGATTAGACAACAGTAGCAATTTCCTTAATTTAAATGAGCTAAATGGGAAGTCAGATTAAATCCTGCAAAATGGCTTCCTCTGGACCAGACTATTTGTTGAAATTCACTTTAAACTGTTTTCAATAATCAAATCAATCAAATGCTCGAACAAAAACAAAAAATATCTGGCATCTATGGCTGTCACAGGACTGTAATAAGCCTATCCAATCATTTGCTTACCTGCCCATATACTTTACCCACCAGTGACTGCAGGGAAGCAGGACGATTTTACAGTTCTGTTGTTTCGCTCTCACCTCTGACTCTTCTAGTTGCCTTGGTGTCCCGAAAAAGTGCAGCTGCAGAGCAAGGCAACCGGTAAGCAACGCTGTGTTTTCTTTGAAGAGTGTTTCTTTTTTTTTTCTGCGGACGCATGCAAGTAGGCAGAGGTGGAGAGAAAATAAAAAAAGATTGCCAATCTTGCTTTTGACTTTGACACGCTTGACTGCGCTCTTCTCCCCAATGGTCTCCGTCATGTGTTTTAGAGATTTGGCTTTGGAGGATGGCCCAGAAGAAAGGGGCAGGTATTCTTTTTTTCGGTCGGATACTTTAGAATGCTTACTTTAGCGTTTAGCTTATTTTAGCTGGTTTCTCCCAAGTAACCTACCCCAGCTTTAACCTTTCCAATGGAATAAAGTTTTAAAATGACTTCATTAAAAGTTTTTATTATCTTCATTTGAATGATGAAAGTAGGGTCATTTAAAGTTGAAATAGGTCAAATCCTTTCGTTGTTATGTGGAGTGGGCTTAAAACACCCATTTACTGCTTTCTGTGCACTACTTTTGACCAGATTCAGTGCAGACTGACAACAATGAGTTGGAACAACTTCACATGCGCCACACTAGATGCTTCCTAATCTTTGCTGTCATTTCAGAAAGCATAAAGTTTTGGATTTGAGTAGATATTTGTGTTTGTTGAAAGAGGATTAAAGGCATTGTTCAGTAACGTAAAACAACAATTATCATTTGTGTGGGCGTTTGTATATTGTATCTTGCTTTTTCTGTTTTTTCCGCCACTTAATGGACCTTAATGGGGTATTTAATTTACTAACACATTGTAGGCAGTGAACTCTGCACCTTAATGGGGATAATGCTGTTCTCTTGCCAGCTGAGCTGAACAGATTCCTCACTATATGCTTATGTGGTGTTTTCAGCCGTGCAGCTTCAGCAAGTATAAAGAGCAGCAGCTCCTGGAAGCCATAAGAAGTTCCTTAAATAGGATCCTTACATTTTAATGGTTTCATATATTCACATTGTCATATCTAGCGAGAAAAAGGGCTTTTTTGGAATTGATCATGTTCCTATCCTTGCTCCTTGCTCCCTATCCTTGTAGCACCTTGCTACAATGTGACCAAGATTGTATTACACATGAGATACCTGGATTACAACAGCTCATGTGTGACTTTAAGATGCTTCTCACTTTAAACTTTAAAACCGGTTTGTTCATTTCACTGCCGTCTGTATGATGAATTACAGCATGTAAAAATGCAGATTTTTCCTCATCACATCATTTTCACCACCAAATAAAATGTCATCACGTCCACCAGGAAATGTCATCAATCAGAGGCACATTTTGATCAACACTATACTGCACACCAAAGCTGGAGCAGCAAATGAAGAGGAGAAAAATGTGGTCTAACACGGGTTGTCTGAGGACAGGAGTGTTTACTCTGTTCTGTTAAATGTGCACATCCTGTTATTACTCAAGGTGTAAGGCCTTTTATACGCTGCATTAACAGGAAAATTCGAGAGTGATTGGAATTCCTTCTTACATCCTGCTTCCCTGTACGGCTTTCATCACTTTGTGAGACACAGTATTTGCCTTTTGTTTTATTTGTGTATGTTTTGTTTTACTGTTTAAAGAATACGAGGCTGTATTTCCATTTGATCATCAGACTTGGTTGTGATTGACATGAGGAGACTTCTTAAATGTGCACAGATTGTAAAGCCCTCTGAGGCAAATTTGTAATTTGTGATTCTGGGCTATACAAAATAAACTGAATTGAATTGAATTGAAATAACTACATATTTGAGAGGTAAACCATGGGATTATGAGATTATGAGATTATGAATCAACAATTAATGATAATCCAAGAGGAAAGCAAACCAGCAAATCAAACTATGGCACTCCCTCCATTATATTGCTGTGTATGTGTGTTAATATGAAACTCTGAGTGGAGCTGAAGTTTATGCCCCATTAGTGTTCTGATGCAAAGTTGAAAAATGTGATTTGTGAATTTCAGTTCTCTTTGATGGATTGCTTTGACCGACTGAATTAGAAGTCTCTGGAGTTGTTTTCTCCGGCTTCGGGCACTGAATGAGCCAAAGAGGTGTGACAAAACACGTTTCTACAATGCTCTCGGTCATGGTGCGTGCACGTAATTATGTCACAATTGACTTTAACAGGGGAAAGTGAAAAATCAGCAAAAAAGTAATTTTACAATATAACTGACCTTATAATGTCGACCTGAATCTGGGTGTGTAGCCTTGCACAATCTTTATCCCTCCCAATTATTTTCAATGAACAGTCTGACGGGCTGAATGTGCGTGGACTTTATTGTGCTGCGTGTGTTGCTGCATCAGCTGTTCTGCTACTTATTCATGGAGTAAAAACTTCCAAAAAAAAGGGCACTTTCATCTGCTTTTCTCATTCTTCAGGGTCTATCCAACTTCTTTACAAGCGCTCACTGTGTTCATAAACAACCGATTCATATTGGTTGTTATTTTTACACACACGTTGTAAAAATGAAATTACCAAAGCAATAACAGCGCTTAGCTCCACACAAAGGTCCTATTTCCCAACTGTGTGGTCTTTGGCATTATCTTCAATCTTACATTTACACACTTGAAAACCTCATGTAGGTTAAATAGACTGAGAATGGGATTCAGTACTACTATATATATATATATAAAACCGATATGTTTTAATATAAACCGACCTGTTTTTATTCTACTAGTGTACCGGTTTTCTCTCATGTAGCCACCCAGTAAGAATTAGCATATAGTATGAAATCCGGGCACAGCTTGTGTGCCACAATCTCTCCCACACAAAGACATGCTAAAAAGAAAATAAATGCATGACTCCTAGCCATTTCCCAGGACTTAACCATTTTGCTATGCAGTGGATAGCTCCTTCCATCAAGCGCTGAATTAATCAAGGCAACAGAGCAAATCACAGGTACCACAACTCTGACTTGCCTGGAAGGACTAACCTCTCTGTCTTCAGTTTCCTTTAACTGGGGACATGCAGAGTTTTGTCTCTATAGTAGCTCAAGCCACTACCCTCTTTGCTCTGTGTGGTGAAGTGCCCCCTCTGGAGCAAATTAAGAAATAATAATGATCACGATTATTGTGATGATGTTGTGGCTTCAGGTATTCTTATGAATATTATTGTGTTGTATGTATTATTATAAAAAAACATCAACCTGTTTACTGAGAACTAAAGTCATCGTGTTAAGAGGCAGTATTTATGTATTGCAGGACATTTTTTTCTTTTTGTGAAAATAACTGACATAAGTTGTTCTTCATAATGCAGGCAATTTACTCAGCATTTATGGTTTGATTGCATGGTTTCCTAAAATGAAGATTAGATGTCACAAAATGTTAAATTAGGTGACAAATTAAGTAGCATAAATCACAACACATAGCTATATTTAGCTTTGCTTTTATGATCAATGTGCTGTAGCTGTTAGCTTTGAGCCTTGCAATGTGTTTTGGGATTTGGGGTGAGAAATCCCAAATATTTCTGAATGAAATCAAGGATTTAATCATGTTTAATTAGACATCCCTGGAGTTCAGTGTCTTAACACTCTAATTTAGACATATATTAAGGTCAACATCTGTTTTTTCCAGTAATAATTTGCACTCAGTACTACATTAGGTAAAGCACAACCCTCCCTGTAGCATTTTCCCACCTATCTAGACACTTTGGTGCTCCATGATGAGCTCCATTGCCATAGTGAAGGCTAAAGGGGGGATTCTGCTCCCTGCCATGATGGTTATTTGCATATTATGCTGTAATACGGCTGTGAAGCACATCTCAGTATCTTCAGATTGTCATGTCTTATCACACTTGTCCACATGGTCTTTTCTTCAGGCTTTGTGTACATTATACATTACAGCTGGCTCATATACTCTGTGAGCTGACATGAGTGTACACAACACTATCTTTTATTAAACAGTTGTGCCGCTTACTGTGTTCCACTTGTATGTATTTGGATAAGGGGTACAGGCATGTGTATAATGTAAGATAACTAGGGCAGGACAAGTATCAAAATATGTAACAACAGACATTATCTTTCAACATGTTCCTTAATTTGTTGGACGATATTGTCAGACACATAATTGCGATAAACAGTATTATTGTCATTTTAAGACCATTTAATGCCACTCATATAGTGATAAATGAATGGCATAATAATGCAAGTATACTTAAAAAAATCGCTGAACTTTTAATTCTTAAAGATAATTAGACATCGGAAATAGAATGTGAACAAGTAATTAAAATAGCCTTAATAATGTTTATCCTCGCATCATGTTAGCAAAAAAAATTGTGACATTCTTGTTGAATCGTCATAGTGACAAGCCTATTAACCACATCAAATCTCATTACAACCTATGAAGTCAGAGGCTACAGAGATGGCAGGTATTGCTTCTCTGCTATTTAAGCTTATTGTTAAGCTTCTTACCATTCAGCCCTAACTCATCCTGTGTGACATTTTCTCCATTATGATTAGATTTAGCTATATATTTTATGTGGCATAACAAGCTCAATTACTAAGATGTTGGATCATCAAAATAGATTTCTCAATTTTCAGTTCGTAGTCCTTTTTTTTCCACCTCAAATTACACCTTTTATGGGATTATAACTTTTATATGGGAAAACAGATGTCAAAACTCAATTTTGACATATATAAAGTTACTCTTTTTGGCTTTGTAGGGAAGTATCAAGTCAACAACAATGTAAGACACTATCAACTGAATGAATTGTCTTTGTGTGGATTTTAATTGAGATACCCAGACTTTGACAAGGTGTCAGTCACAAATACCGTCATTACCGCAGAAATGACACGCTGTCTGGCTTAACCCATATCTTTTCACACAAAATACAATACTCATCAATCACGCTACAACAATACAACAGCTGATCCCATTTCAGTTGAAGTGATATAATGCGTTTTGTGATCTCTGATTACGCAGGAAAAAGAAATGCTCGGGGCGATTTAAAAGATTCATCATTCAACATTCAAATACCATCTCTCCAACTATAATCTCATCTCTTAAAAGCTCCAACCTGCATGAATACTCAGATTCTGAGACTTCCCCGAATATTTCCTCTATAGAAATGATATGAGAATAATTTAGGGGTGTTTTTCCTTTCCCCCACATCTTCTCATTTCTAATTTGCAAAAGGATGTCAAGTTGTCCATTTGCCAATATATACGCATCCATATACGGTCTTAAATTTATTTAAATCATTTGTCTACATGCAGTTGGTTTCCATTGGAGTTTGTGATGTTTTGGATTACTTTTGCTGCAGGTTACCATAAAGCTTGGTTGTAGCTGTGAATTGCAGGGCAGTTTAGCCAATCAACAGAGGTAGGAAGAAATCAGAAGCAAAAGGACAGAGAGGCTCAACGTGCAGCAGATCAGGACCATTCACCACTTTATGTGAATATCTGCGTTGCTTTTTGCTTGTCTTGCATATTGGCTATGGATTCACTGTGCTAATGTTGGCTTTATAGAGGGCAGTCAGTTCAGCCTCAGGCAACACACCATCTCAAGATAGATGGCCCATCACCATGATTGACAAGTGTTGGAGAAGCCGCGACCAGACAGGGAGCAGCTTCACCACTACTACTGGGATACCACTGGGGGGATTAGGGTACTTCCGTTTTGGCTGTAACAAAAGATCATTTCTGGGCTCATTGCCTTTGGATAGTACAGCTGAAGATAGAGAGGAAAGGGGGAGAGAGAGGGGACGCCATACAGAAAAGGGCTGCGGATTGGTTTCGAACCCGGGCCAATGCTGAGGACTCAGCCGGAAATGAAATGTGAATAAAACGAAAATGTGTAGAGGCGGACGGTCCTTCTTGCGATATTGTAGTATCAACAACTGTCTCTTGCAGCAAAGAAGTGTGAAATACTGACACTGGGGCGCCCCGGTTGTTCAAACGGTAGAGTTGGCGCCGCAGTGACAGTATTTCATACTTTTGTTTGCAGCATGAGACAGTTGTTGAGGCTACAATATTGCAAGAGGGATTTCCTGTCTCTACGCATTTTCTTCTTTTTCCAGACGAGGATTCCTACAGGGCGGAATAACAACTATCATCGTCAGAACTAATAATAGAAGAGCAGTCACTTTCATGGTGCATTTGATGTGTTTATTTTCAAAAGCAAAACTGTCTGTCCAAATTTTATAAAAGAAGAACTGATGGTTTTGGAATACACTACATCTGTGATCAGAGATGTTATGTTATGAAATGTAACCATAATTCTTAAGCTATTGTATTTGTTGGTTTTCCATTGAAGGTGCAATGAGTAATATGTACAAAAGGAAGCAGCATTTCACCTGGGTTTTATACAATCTAAATTTACAGCTATCAGTCATATTCAAAAGTCAACAAATAACTAACAGCAGGAGAAGATTATGACCAAAGTGCTTAAATTCTGAGAGTCTAAATAACACTGCTATCTTATAATCTTCACATGTGGCATCGGCCTTTATTTTACGTTGGCATATGTGTGTTCACGCCATCAACCAGGGTCTTTATGGTCCTTGTTCGCTTTGATTGTTTGTTTATTTAATTAAATCCAAAGTTGCAAGTTGAAAGATGAAAAACAACCCGCACCTTCGTCTCCCAGCCAGGAGACCATCCTGCTGGGAGTGGAGCGTGCAGCGGCTTCTTAAAACGGAGCCTGAGTCAACACCTGCAGCAACTCAAATCAAGCCAGCACAAACCCTGGTGCCTGGAATCACAGGCGGCTGGTGGAGCGCTGGGTCTGACCTGCGTAATGGCAGCAACAGACACTTAAAAACTGATCTTGCGGGGAGTTGGAGCAGTCTGAAGGTCCGTCTGTCTACCGGAGAAGCTAAACAAAAAAACAAGCAGTTTTCTCATTTCTGCCAATTTGACTTTAATCCAATAAACAAACTATCAAAATGCACAAGTACCTGTTAAGTGTGATTAACAAAGCCTTAGGGCAGGTCTACGTCTTCATGTTCTCATGTTGGACTGAAGGCCGACTAGCCGCGACATTGGTATTACCAGACAGGATGGACCCGGGTTAGCTGGTTTGCATTCTCATTTTAGTATACAAGTCTTTGACATTACGTAAACGCTGTAACCTCTCCACATTCTGTGTTTTGATCGTTTTAAACTAAAAATTCTTCCATAGCTTAAACATTTACCCTTTAATAATACTAGTACTACTTATAGAATTAGATCCATCCATCAATTTCTCTCGGCAGGAAATTCAAATTAATGTGTCTGGCAGCTCAAATGTCAACCCCGACATTATGTCATTCCGGGGAATTCACAACCGCTGATTAATTCTATTAGAACAATCTCCTTTGTTTTGGCATCAGCGAAAGCAGCAAGGACAACATTTCAGCACTTCCACACTGACTAATGGAATAAAGCAAAGTGACATTTTGGAGGGAAAGTCAGGAGATTATGTAAAATATACAACAGAGCGGCTACATACAGTATGTGATCTTAGTAAAAGTATGTACATGAGTAGCTTGTGATGGTTTGAGCTCCTGCAGATGCTCAACCTGTGGGGGTGTGATATGTGTTTGCTAAAAGATAGGA
This sequence comes from Anoplopoma fimbria, assembly GCF_027596085.1. Lineage (NCBI taxonomy): Eukaryota > Metazoa > Chordata > Actinopteri > Perciformes > Anoplopomatidae > Anoplopoma > Anoplopoma fimbria. Next base: position 14,973,225 of record NC_072453.1, read on the forward strand.
ACCTCAGTACAGCAGTGTAGCAGCTACATAAATCAAAAGACAGATGAACGATATGAGATACTGCCAGTTCAGCAGATGACACTCGCTACTTGTTTAGACTGCACTACACCAGATACAATATTGTTAAAAGGTGGCATGTGGACTATTAGCATACACTCTCAGCCTCACATTGTACACACGCTGGGCTCCGACCAAAAATGTGGGACTAAAAATAATTGGCTCTGATAAAGGATATTAAGCTGCTTCAAAGCACTGGCATTATATTTAAATTATGCTTATTGAATTAAACAAAAAAAACACACATTGCCAAGCTAAACTCAATGGTTCACAAACACCTGTTCAGTTTGGATGGAACATTTGGTTCATTTTGAAGCAATTTGGCTTCACAGACATGTCTGTCAAAGCGTTTTTTCATTATTCCTAAGCATATTGAACACAGCATGTTTATTTTATCTGCAGACTAAAGATGAAGACAACTGATATAATAAGCTGTGCTCTATTACTGTACATTATGTTTGCTCAAGTATGTAAGTAAGTAATGATGGTCATTATTTACTGAACCCCCGAGGGCACGAGAGGCTGAACAAAGGTGCACGCATCACTAAAGCACTGCAGATGAATTACCGATGAGATAAAAAGAAGGGAACAAGGAGTAGCTTGTCCATACGGTGTATTTCATGATAGCCATGTTTTTCTTTCATCCAGCAAAATGAAAATGTAAGATATTCAGACTGGACGATCAAAGTCATATTGGAGTGGTGCTTGGTTCACATCAGACAGCCAGAGTTCAGTCAGGTTGAGAGCCCGATTCATTTCTTCTATAGGCAATTTTTGTTTGGCCTGTTGAGCATTTCTCCAACACCAGATCCAAGCGAGTATAGACTGATTTGCTGCAGCATATTCTATGATTTAAATATCCGTGAGCACGGCTGTATGTGCAGTATCCGCATACGCTTCACCAATCATTGTCTCCCCATCCGCCCTGACAATATCCTTCCCCAGGGAAGCTGCTCGAAATCGTAGCAGCAGATCCTTCTTGCCTTCTTTGCAGAATGGCCTCAGCAGAATATTCATACAGCGATGCCGTAAGTGAAAGCACAGATAACATGTGGTCGAATATGTCATCATTCGTTACATCTTTAGCGGGTTCCTTTAGGCAGAAGTAATGCGGTTGTTACTCTAGCTTAGCTTTAGGAAATGAGCAGATTGCTAAGTAGCAATAATAAAGGTTGGATTCACCAAACACTAAATACTTTTTTTATTCATTCAGGGTTTTAGTAGACCGGAGTGTTTGGAGTATTTTCTGGGTGGAAGGCAGCGAAACACAAATAACCAACATAGGGAGAGGCAGTTTAGAGTCTCCAGTGACTTACTTGTCAGATTGTTGAAAGAAACTCATCCAGACTTGCCATCCTCACACACGCCACCATGTTCACCCTTCAATTTAGATTTGTGATGTAATTACACTGTGGCAAAAAGCGGAGACCCAGAGAATGAAAGACAATAACAACTCTTAATAATTGCAAGCAATTGATTGCCTTAGGACAAACTGTTTAAATGTCTTATTAACTTGTGCTTTTGCTTTCCTTTGGAGGAAAACTGTGTTGATTTTAATAACCTGGGTTTTGTTATTGTTGCCTTACCATCATTCCAATCCGTTATTATAATGTTTTACTCCCAGATTTCATTGCTAAGGTCTTAACATGTAGTTATATCTGTTATTAAGGTAATCCTTTTCACAGAATAGAAGAGGTGCAGAATAGTCTGAGAGTTACCTCAGAAATGTATAAACTCTTTCTGGTTTTGCTATATTTCTAAAGTATTCTAATTAAAAAGGTACATGCTTGCAGATTGAATTACCTGTAAAATTATCCTACTGTTAAAATGAGCCGGCATTTTACCTATCAACTCTTTTTACTCAACAGAAAAGGATGTTACCAATGACAACGCAAAACCACTTATCTTTTACTGTTTTCATAAAGATTACCTCCTAGACAAAGGGGGGCCTTCAGGTGTCTCTCAATAATATCGCCAGGCAGCAATAACTTGCTGCGCATGACGTGAACCAGAATTAAAAAAATTCCAATCTAATGGAGACCCAAAATATAGCAAATTAAAACACAAAACGATGCTTTTTTAAGTTAAAGTATTTTCCAGAAGTTGAGACATTCCATTGATCTTCACCCTCTGTAACTCCAGCCTGTTTGTCAAGATGTTCAGAGTTTTTGACAACTGCTACAATCCTGCAGCTATGCCTTCCTCCGAACATCAAACGCTATTCACAACAATGAGAAATCTGCTTAAGATTCAGCCAATGTTTATCCGGGGATCTGAAACGTGCCTTCTAATCAAATCTTGTTGGAAGAGATGAGCCCTCTGAATGATCAGAAGTTAAAGTCTGGAACTGACGGATCTTTTTCTACTTATATAAAGCAACGATAAGGCAGTCTTTCATTGAATGTGACATTGTGCTTGTGCAATTAACAATATTTGACGAGCTCATAACTTAAATTGACCAGAATATATCATTTGGGAAATGCAAAACAATGTATATTCACCTTCAAATGTATTTGTAATGTAATTAGATAAAAGTTAAATATGTAGTACATCAAAAAGGAAGGGCATAACACTAGAAAAAACCTTATTTAAGATTTCTCTACTTGTTCACTAGTACAGCAACATTTTAAGATTTATTTTTCTCTGCACATCCGCAGCAAACTTTTAAAGATTTATTTTTGTGTGCACATCCACAGCAAACATTTGTCCTCGTGACCTTCACCAAACTGTGTGTTGCTTTGATTTTCACACAAAAAACGACCTCCCAACAGACAGCTAACACTGACACACAGACGGATAATAATGAACACAGAGTGAGGCGCGAGTACAGAAAGATGCTCACAGCAAGAGAGAAACTGAGGCCGACGTGTGCAGACGAACAGACTGAGAGCAACCCACGCACACAGACACAGACTGAGAGTGACCCACACAGATACTGCAGGACAGTAAATGGAGACAAAGGGAGGACAATCTGTCGAGCAGCAACTGAAGTAAATCTTGGAAAGGTGTTGATGTTGCCAGTAAGTGCATTACAGTTTCCCCCCCTCCCCGTGCCTTGTAAAAAATGTGGTTCTGTAAAAACATCCTCTGGAAGACTATAAAAAGGTGTGTGCTTGCTGCCACCTGAAAAGTCACATGAAATCTGTGCTGTCACTTGCTGTTACTTTAATAGCATTTCAGAAGCTGCACCTCCCGTCCTCCACCTGTAGGCTCTGGGTCAACATTCCTCTGTGGGGAAAGTTATTGTTAGTTACTCCCAACTCCCTGCTGTTCTGAATGGATGGTGTTCCTAGTGGGGAGAGGGTGGGCAGGTCAGACCCCAGGTGACAAACATCAGTGCTGTACATATTCTACATTCACATAATAAACACTACATTTTCATTGTGACCATCAAAAATGAAAGAGTGGAGTGGGAAGTTCTGTCTATATGTTTTATTTGCGATAGGTGACATTTACAAGGTCCAAGCCAGAGGAGTTTCTCCTCCTTTTTTTTTTAAAAAGGACATGAACATTTCACATAAATACATTTCCAATGAAAACATAAAAACTACATTTGTTTTCTTTTATATGAAATCAAATAAATCAAGTAAAATTGATGTTCTCATTCTCTTGCTGGTGTTACATTTTACATGAAAGAGTAAAAATGCTCTTATCACATGATAAACAGAGAAAGGTAACACTGAAAATATGTTTTAATTAGCCAGAGATAGATGGCTAATGTGATCAAACAAATGAAAGGCTGGAAATAAAATCAGAGTCAAGCCGTGGTTTACAGTTTCTATACACGCAAAGGCAACAAGGCATGGTTTAGGGCATTACAATACGCAGACACATATTGTACTCATGTGAAAATGGTAGAGAGTGGGTTTAAATGTCTCTAGAGCAGCAAAGTATAAACTGCCAGGAGAAACACTAGACGAGATATTACATCTAACACCATCAATCTTCTCAACAAAAAACAGTTAATAACATTTCTCAGTGGGAGTTCACTGTGCGGTACAGTATGTGTTCCTCAATAAAAAGCAGGTAATTCAGATTAGTGGCAGTATATTATGAAACAGAGACAGAACAAAAAAAGAAAGTATCTCTCATTGTGTGGTATCAAAGCTATCTCTGCACAGCAGGAAGGACTTCCTGTAGGAGATGGGCCTCTGCCTCGCTACCTTTTTTTTGTACTACAGAGCTTATAACGTAATGTGGACCAAAGGTGCTGAAACGTTCCGGCTTTGAGCGATAAATCCCGCCGTCTATAAATTGATAAACACCTTTTATCAAGCTGCCACTTATCTCCTCAACTTTGATTCCCGCTCAGGATTAATACAGATTCTCATCCGGCAGCGGCGACTGAAACGTACACCGTAGAAAACAAAGGGAGCGGGTCAACCGGGAGTCACTGCTTTCCAGCTAATGCTCAATCCCCACCTGCCTGTCAGAGATAGAGGGAAACATATAGAACTCTGAATTGAAAATGAAATATTAACCTGCGCTTGTAAGCGGAACACAGCTTCCTCGCATTGTGGTATTGTCTTTATACAGTTTAATAACAATAGACCTTTTGAATGTCAGGTCATGCCGGATGCCCTTTAATTATTCTTAAATTTCTCTCCTACAACCTTTTCTCAGCTATAACTGTGAAACAATAAAAACGGACTGTTTGATCATCTGTATTTACAGTCACTTTAGATCAGGCTACAAGATCTAAGCATGTGAGGTCACTTTGCCATCAGTATTCCCTTCTGCTCTTGGCCTCCGACAACCTCCGCCCGGCAAATTACACCCTCTGATGCCTCAAAGAGCACCGTGACAAGGCCCCCCCGACTCTGACCAACTGCCAGTATTTCTAGTTTTTTGGATTGACACTTTAAATGAAATAACAATCGAACAAAGCAGAGAGAAGGCAATCTTTGTCCGTGCACGGGCATCTGTACCCGCTGAGTGTTGGACAACAAAGACCCACAGGGAGCCTTCTGGGGTGTCGACGGGGGCGTCGGTGGTGCGAGGGAGTTCGGCTCAGATATGTCACGTCTCTTGATTGTCTCTGGTGTTTTTATGCCGGAGATGCAGCCTTCGTATCTTTTGAGTGCCGTCAGCTGGATGGGATGCCTCTGGTCGTGTGTTTTTTTTCCTCCAACGTATTCAGTTCGCAGTTGCAAAGCGTGGTGTGTGTGTGTGTTTCACTGTGGTTGACAGATTTACAGGAGATCGGTTTAGAGCTGAAGGCCCTGTCTGTGAACCTGACATACTGTTGCATCTCAAAATAAAGACTTGCCGTTTTGCCAAATACTGTACTCAAGTTACTGACTTTAAACATATCATACAGCAGCAGTTTACTCTGTTTTCTCACATGCAGAGGTATGTCACACTTTGCTTTGATTCTTGTCATAAATATGTTGTCCCTGTACCATTAATTCTCAGCAAATGCGGAATGTATGTTTTCCCCTTATCACTTTGTGGGAAATGCATCAGCAGGATATTTACACCACACAGTGTCACAAGCAAATTCAATCTGTGAGCCAACTGATTGAGCAATTTGCTCACCAATTGAGCACAATAGACCATCAACGTGCAGGAATACTAATGTATATCACAGACACAGGAGAAACAAGCAGTTGCAAGAAAAGGGAAGCTGCAGTGAGGAGTATATATTACCACTAATGATGCAGTGGGTTTGCAAACACTGTCAAAAAGACAGCCTGGTCTTAATTTCCTTAATATCTGTAATCCAACTATATATACTGTTTTGACTGAAACAAAACCAGTTGTTAACTTTATTTTTTGATTTATGAGTCCAGGCTGGTTTTGATTTATTTTTGAGATTATATAGACCTGGTACCCAAAACTAGGCTGAGGTAGTCTGGTAGTATAAAAGTAGGCAGCCAGATCAGAATAAAAGGGTGTCAAGCAAAGTGATAGAAGTATTCCCCATCAATTACAAGAGACAGATACCTGTTGTCTAAATGGGAAATGTAGATAGATATCACAGGGTGCAGTAGTTGTCACCTGTTTAAACCATATGTTATGGACAGAAACTGCATGTTTAACTTGCAAAGCTATTCTTAGGAGCTAATTTACACTTTTAATAGGTGATTCATTGTTTCTCAGTGGAGCAATTAACTCTCAAAACTTCTAAATAACTTTAAACCGCAATTGTGGAAGCTTAGTTAGTGAGTGGGAATATACAGCATATGAGACAATGCACAAGAAACATCAGTTTAAAATGTTGCTGTAATTAATTTTTAAGTTTAAATTACAGTCTCAAAAATGCTTTACTTAATCACTACAAAACAAATAAAAATGAGTTACTCCTCGCATCCTTCTTGCGAATGCTGAACAAAACTGTGCAGAAGGGAAGACGGCAGTGTGCATTAAATATGATTAAATTCCATAAACATTTTTGTCACGCAAGAACAAGAATAATAGGGATTTTTGTTTCCTTTTCCAATATTTACAGAGACAAAACTTGCTGAAATGAAAAGCCACAAGTATTCAAATACACATTCGTATGTTGATTGGATGAGCCACTTACACATATAATGGAGGGCATATTGTTTAACCTGCAGTACACTGCTGTTTAGGAAAGCAACAACATCCCACTCCCATCTGGGCTGAGGAAAGTCAGACACATAAGGGCACCAATGGGAGGGTAAAGAGATAAGTTCAATATGAATACTGAGTGGAAAAACAAGAAAGGGGACATCCAGGACTCCAACACTGAGAGTTAAAATAGGCTATTGGGCGTAAACATACCCTCTGAGGGATGAATAATGTAAAATAGTCTGGTTAGTTGTCAAAAGGAGCTCCTCATGGATCTCGGGTTACTGCGATCTTCTTAGTAAAACTGACTTTCATCTCATTAACAGTCCAAGGCAAAACTACCTATTCATGAGCTCCCGTTTCAGCAAGGCTTCTTCATTCCTCTTGTATTAGCCCTAATTTCCGACGGACACATTTTTTTTTTATAGAGAATCATATTTGCATGAGGACCTGACCTACATGACAGGAGAGGATAACTACTAAACTGGGTTACATTGATGCAGAGGGATGCTGGCTCGGCTCCATGTTATTGTAATAATGAAGGGTTCTGAGCATCTGCTGAAGTGACCAGTGACATTCAATGCTCGGTGATGCTGTTGCCAGACAAGTGCACATAAATATGGGACAAGATGGAAGCAGTTAACAGATGTATGTGGTATTAGTATATAGAGAGAAAGAGAGCAGAGATTCCAAGGGAAATGATGTAGAGGTAAAGATGGTGGAACTACAGTTTGATCACACTATTACTATCCGGCACTCATTAACTCTACAAGCAAATAAGAAGGCAAGACAGAACAGATTGTTGTTAAGTAAACATCCTTCAGTAAGGAAATCTCAAGACACTGAATACCATATTTTCTTTCACTCGAAAAAAAGTCATTTGAAATAACAATTTGTGTTGGGAAGAAAAATAAGAATCTAATTCTACACTGCTGGTCCAATGTCTGAAGTAAATGTGGCTGTATACTGGGTTGTAATTGTAGCAGAATTAACTAGACATTAATTTTGGGTGACCATGACAGGGGCACCTCTGAGTCCAGGGCAGGTGTAAGAAAAAAAAATAATCACCCGTGCTCTGGCCTGCTCCCATACCCCGCCATCACTCTCTATCAAATTAAAAAGGCCAGAGTCTATGTCCTCCCTCCAGAGTCTCATCCCCTCTTGTCAAAACCTAACAAGTAATTTGCAGAAGGTTATTGTTATTGTATGACATTTAATCCAAGTCGTGATATTAGCATAATTTCCTGACCAGTCTTCTTAACCTCCAGTCACCTTTAATTGGTCAGAGCTTTTTAATGCCCATGTTTCACATCGCGCCGAGTGTCTTGCTCATAATTGTTATGGCTGCTGAACACTGCTGCTAGACATTTTATTGATAGCTGCTGTAGGTGACTATAGATAGGACGTGATATTAACGGAACAAGCTCTCTTAAGTTGTTCAGGGCTTTTTTTGTTTTGTGGCAATAGCAGACTGACCTGTTGATGTGGCAACGTTCTTGAAAAGCAGTTTTGGTTAGCGTGCACAATGCATCAGCACACAGGCACAAAAAGACAAGCCAGGAAATGTGCACAACCATCAGGCTTCTCCTCACTAACAGATAAGTGGACCCTGCAGCAGTGTCTCAGAGATGTGTTAACCCCTCTGTGGCATGTGCGTTGAGGTTGGCAGCAATGCCGTCACAACACAACGCGTCTGTTGAGAAGAGTGATTAGTTCTTTAACTGTGTGCACTAGCCACTTGGACACTGGAAGGTCTAAGAGGTCTCTGAAAAAGTGGCAAAGGAGCGTGGGTTTCATGAAAGTGTCTAGAGTCTAGACAACCCAGGAAAAGGAAAGGTGATCTATTTTACAGTTTTCCTTGGAGACACATCCTGTCTATTTCTTTGCCTCCCCTTTTCCTCCTGCTATATCTATTTCATTAATGAGACACACTCTAAAGCAGCAAACTTGGTGAGATACCTCCTAAAAGTAAATTGTTTGGCAGGACGATACAGGCAATAATGGCTAGATTCATATTGCAAGCCTTAATGTTCCTTTCTGATTTAATGCTCCCTTTGCCCCAAAAAACAAAACAAAAACAAAGTTGTAACACTAAAAAGCTAATGCAGCAATATACTAGACTATACTAATATTCTAAACATAAGTATAATTGCTTTCTTTGCATCAGATATTTCATTGCATTGAAGGTAATCACGGACCTCACTATCCCTTCACTTAACACCTCCATTACATCCATCCACTAACATGAGAGAGACTTAAAAATGGAATGAAATCAGATTTAACTGTTCATACAGAGGTCATATTGTTCACATACTGTATGTAGGACCATAAATGGAAATGGCCCAAATCAAAATAGAAAAATATTTTTATTTCTATCCACATTGAGTCATGCATGAAAGAGAAGAAAAATCTTGATTTTGGCCACTTTCTTCCTGCAATGTGACAGTTTTGTTTCCTAAAGAGAACATAAATAATTCACAATAAAGAAATGACCACAGCTAGCAGCCTCCTGCAGGCTCTAAGTCGCCAACACAACTTTGCTGAGGCTGTAGTTTTGGTACAAATTGCCAGAAGGTGCAGAGTTGCAGGCCCGAGCCCGCCTAATCCGTCAGATCCATTCCGGTCCCGAGCTTGGAGAAGAATATGACATCTGAAATTGTGAATAAAAGTAATTGATCTTTAGGATATGATAGAAAGCATTCATTAGTTTGAATAAGCCACATAACTTATACAGTTATCACCAAGGAAAACAATACATCCTTAATATGTCGATAGAACTGGAAATGCCCACATGCATTGGAAATGTCTGACAGCATGTTTTGAAGTACTCTTATTGTTTTAAATTGCCGAACACACACCCAAAAGCACATCAAACTGCATTCACACCTACACTCTACTATGAGTTGATAATAATTCTGTTAAAGTCTGTTGGTAGTTTGGAGTCTTACTTGTTTTGCCTCAATAAAGAACAAAACATATTTATCCTAGATCTTCTGACCCCTGTAAGCGTAACTATATTCAACTTTCTAGCTTAACTTTTTAGATAACTGTTGTATCCAAATGTTAAGGTTGCATTGTGGAAAAAATAAAAAATTCTCCACGATGGGTCCTGGCAATGGAGATGGATCCCAGCAACGGGGCTGACCTAGTCTGGAGCTCAAACTGATTGATCAGTGGGTTTTTGCACATTCACTACCCACTGAGCAGCATCGGCTCTATTACAGTACTGGGTGAAACTGAGTGCTAGCTAGGAGCTATGTATTCAAAAGTGATGTATCCTTAAAGCAAAACATGCTTTAATGTTGGACACACTTCATGCAATGCTCATCTGCTGCAAAAAGGGTGAAACAGATGATACTGGGTCTAGTGGAAAAAAATAATAAAGCTTGATATCATGGATGAGAGAAAAGCAAGGAATACCAATGAGTTACCTCAAACATATTTGTCACTGGCAGGAATAAGCCCATCTGTTAGCTACAGTACGTAAGCAGGTATAAAGACTTCACCAGGGAATTTGCTCCTGTTCATGAATGCAGAACCAGAATATGCTTAAGCAAATGGCTGCACCGTGACATATAGTCATTTACTCGCAGAATTCCTTGCTGCCCAGTTGTCTGTACCATTGTTGTATTACGATTTGAATGATTTTACGAGGATCCTTTCAACGGTCGCGTCTTGCCTGTGTGCAATGTGGCGTCAAAATAATCATTTGGATGTCATTACCTCTTTGTAGAGAGATAATGGCATTAGAGCCTTATGATCCCCGTCCAAGGCTGGTGAACGCCCCAACAGAACTCAGCCAGAACAATGGCTTCTTTGGCTTCATCCGTTGTGATGTACTTCGACAAATGAGATTATTTCAGCCTCTTGAACATTTTCGGACCCAGTGAAACACATCACATCTATCGGTCGGGGAGAAAGACAGGTGAGACAGTGCTCCTAAAAGGTCTCTAGACTAACCAAACAGTGTGGGCTTAAGGGTTTTAGAGCTAGTTCTTGACTGTCAGAGTTAGTGAACCTTGAGCACAGATCTTATTTGAGATGGCTCTATTCCACCTGTAATGAAAGTTTGCACTAGGTAGCTGCTTCTATTGTCTGTGCCGTCATCCAACACAGACGCATGCATTCGGTTTACATTGCGTTTGCCTTTTGTGACCTTTTGTGAAGTTTCTTTCCTCCCACACAACCTCTCATCTCCTACCAGGAAGTAGAGCTCTAATGAAGGAAGGAAAACTTGTTACAGAATGGAGGAGATGTGTGTCAAACTGGGACAAGACTTTAAATATATATTTTTAACATGTATCATCATCATGAATATCAGCATCAATTACACATCAAGTGGCTCAAGTGTTAAGCTAGACGCGAGGCTTAATCATGTTTAATCAAGCCCAGCTGATTGGGATTGCTGAAGGCAAACAATTCTTAAACAGTGAGTCATTAAATCGGGTCTGTATTGACAATTTGTTTAGATAGATTCGGATTAAGCCGATACACTCACATGCATACTTATCTTTGAAGTGTTGTCTGGATGTTACTGTTACACCAATGTCTCTTTAAAACACAGTATGCTGTATGTAGGTCAAGCAGCGCGTATGTGTTTGTGAATGTACTTACTGAAAAGTTACTTTCTCTGACAAAACTGCTTTGACGGATGTCACAATATTGGGACTGTGATGGAAGGTAAACATGAGTTTGTGAGTCACAGAGGAAAGACGGATGTGGAGATGATGGATGAACAGATGGAAGGACACTGGGGAAAATCAGCTGCTTGTATAAAATGGTCAAAAATGATACCTGGGAAAATATTTACCTTTCTGGGGCGACAATAAAGCCTACGCACATTCGCACGGATTGAACACAGATATGTCTACATCTACACCTTGGGACTGGTCCATCCTGTGTTCTCCATCGGGGAATGGTTCGAAGGTTTGAACACTCGAATAGTCATTAATAACCAAACTGTAAATCTAATGCAATGCCACTTTGTCTTTTTTTGTTAGTCTATACATTTTTTTAAAACATGTATTTCTGCACACTTGAAAATAAAGTTAAAGCCTCACTTATCAGTGCTTCCCCTATATGTATGCTGTGCACCTCCATACAGATCTATGAGCATTTCACACAAGCAAATGTCCTCTGCTCTAATGTTTCACAGAGTGTGAGGCTCCACCTCAGGTGAAGTAAAGATAACGTTGTCGGTAACTCTTCAGTGAATAGTATTTTATCTATTCTATCTGCACAATTAGATTACAGTGGCGGGGCTGCGTAGGATTGTTTTCGTCTTGTGTGATCTAAACATTTCCAATAACTCAAGAGCATTGTAAAGTCAAATTTTATTGGAAAAAGATAGATGCAATCATTTCCAAAGTTCACAACATGTTTTTATCTCAGGAAATATTCTGCTTCAATTTGTTTAGCCTTTCACAAATAACATTTTCACTGCGGTCAAAAAAGATTAAATTTCCACACACAAAGGGAGGCACGCAATGAAGAGTGTTTTCATTTAAGAAAGTTGATTTAATAAAAAACACAAACTCATTTAATCTGATGAATCACTTTAAATCAAATTTAGAATCTAATTTGAGGATTTTTGAAATTATATTAGGGTCTTGAAGTTAGAAATTAGAAGGACAGACATTGGAAGCTTCATTCATAAACCTCAGAAGCTTTGAATGTAAAAAACTCTCCAGACATTTGGTACAGCTTTAATAACCACATAGTACTTCAGCGCCACTGTAGGAAATGCCAAATCAACAATTCCCTCAGAAAGTAAATCCACACCAGTTGGGTTAACAGTTCCATTATTTATCATCAGGCCCAACACAAACACTCTCTTGTTTAAAGTTTCAGACATTTGCTGTCTTCCCACTTGATTGCCACCAACAAGCAAACCATTTGAGAATTGCCACGAAAAACAATTGAGTGTTCTCTGTGATTTCAACTTGATAACTGTGGTTTGAGCTAGAAAAAGGAAAAGACAACAGCTCAATAACTCAGGAGAAGTGACTTTTTGCCTGGTCTAAATTGGCAAGAAGCCTTGAAATGGTTCTCCAACAAATGGCTTTGGTGAACTTTGCTTTGTGGTGTGTCTAATTCCTAATGGTTCCCCAAATCAAAAGGGACTAGGAGCCATTTATATTAGGTTAAAATCATTTTGCGACTGGTATTGCAATCCATCCTGCCACGATAAAACAGGAGCATTAATTACCAATTTGGAAGTAATACAGATCGGCTGAGAGAATAAGAAACAGTCAGAGCATAATAGCTCTTTTGTGTGAAGGGAAGTTGCTGCCATAGAAACTGCTAACTGTTTCCATTCTTTAATCTGATTGGTAAAGTATTTTCTGTCCCTCTACCACAGATCCTGTGTTGGCACAGCAACATGGTTACTTTTTTCACTTCTGGGGCGGCTGTGGCGTAGTGGAGAGCAAGGTAGTTCTCCAATCAGAGGATCGGTGGTTCGATACCCGGCTTCGGCAGTCGATGTGTCCTTGGGCAAGACACTTAACCCCAAGTTGCTCCTGAAGGCTTGCCATCGGTGTGGACTGGATGTTGCATGAATGTTAGTTAGAGTCTGATGGTGGCACCTTGATGGTAGCCTGTCATCAGTGTGTGAATGGGTGAATGATATGTAATATACTACTGACTGTAAGTCGCTTTGGATAAAAGCGTCTGCTAAATGACTGTAATGTAATGTGACTGATGTTTTGTTTGTTTATTTTTCTTTCTATCCATATCAAAATAAATGAAGAGTCAAAAGATGCAAGAAATTAATGAGGGAGCTACAACCATCTGAACAGCGTGAGAGGAAGCAGGTCAGCCGGAATGCTTTGTGGGTAAATAAACAGGTAGCGGTGATAGTGGAGAGTTTTCATCCTGTTGGTAGCACACATAATGAGAGGCTGTGGCCTTAGAGCTGAAGATGACGTTCTACACTGATTGAATATCCTCATTTTGAATTTAGCAGTCACTTCATGAAACCAATTCCCAACCAGTTATGGCTCATCTACTCTCTTCTACACACATGTACTATTCCCGTTTCTACGTTTTTTAAGGAACGTTTAGGGAAATGCACCAATTTACTTTCTCTCTGAGATTTAGATGAGAAGATTGATAAACCTCCTCTGACTGAGATTGATATTGATGTCCTCGTCTAATTCTGGGAAAGAAAGCCAATACAAGTATTTCCTAAAGAAAACTGTTTCTACGGTGGAGTCATGTGGGACTGAAAGGCTAAAGACGTTGCCATTCATATATGACAACCAATCAAATTACTTGGCAACACATGGAGACGTCTCAGACCTGCCGGTTACAGCCGGTCACTGAATTGGTTATTAGCCATCAGAGAGTAGTGGGACTTCAGGTAGTAATTACAGAATTATGACCACAGAATGATGCCCTCGGCTGCACTTGCCCTTTTTCTCATGCACTCTACGAGTTCACAGTAATCTAAAGTCAAAAAGTAAGTATAATGATCATCAATCAATGCCAAACAAATCATGGTCATTTTTGTACAGCTGTTCAGTGCTACCGCCTACCTTTATGCACACTGGAGACACACTGGAGCTATAAGTGTTGTAACGAGGGTGGTATGCTGGCTCAGCAGTCAGCAACGTAAAGGCTCACAGCGAGACGCTTGTGGGTTTTGAAATGTTGCCGTGCTCCTTCGTGTTTGGAGGCCGGTTCGCCTCCTGTTTGTGTGGGTTTCCTCCCACCATCACAGCAGCTCAGTTCAACATGAATATCTAAATTGTCCAGAAAGTGTAAATGTGTTTTTCTATGATTTGTATTTTTTCCTGCTGTTCACTCAGAGCATGCAGGGGCAGGCTTTCAAGAACCCCAGGACTTAAAGTAGGAACAGGTTTATTATCTTGGAAAGAGACAGAAATGCTAAGGCCCTGCTAAATTTACAGAATTGCATTTAAACCAAACAACGTATTTTGCCACTGTGGATTTGAATCAAAGGTGATCTTTCTGTTTTGTCTACCCTTCTATTAGTTGAGACAACAATTGAACACATTCAACAGTTGGATAAATACATGGTTTCAAATAATTTATTTTCCAGGCCTGGAAAACACCTTAAATCCCTAAAATACATAAAAGTTTTGTTTAATAAAACTAATTGTTACATTAATCTTCCGTGGAAAACCTTCCACGTAATGTAACATTAAGACATATTTATTTTCTATAGCTGTTAATGTAGTGTAGCAACACAAAAACTAGGCCCACAAAGAACAAAGGAATTATCAACTTTAAATAAACTTCAGCTTTTAAAAAAAAAAAAAAAAAAAAAAAAGAAAGATACCTTTTGAAATACGATTGAGAGGTATTATTTTGTCAAAGTACTGTGAATGTGAGTTAGTGTGTTTGATCTGTTTCACATTCACAAACCCTTTAATGCAGGTGCTAATGCCTTCCCATTCGGCTGTGTGCCTCTGTTTGAACTGCTGGAATGGATTTGTCTTGCTGCTGCTTTTAGTTGCCACAGACTTTAGACAAACTTTACAGCGGACAGTGTTTTGGCTGAGTTTGCTGAGGAGATTTTTTTTTTTTGGAACTGTCTTCTCACTTTTATTAGTGCTTGCTGCCATGTTGATATACTACTGTAAATAGAGCGGGAAACGGTGGCAATTCTGCATCGTTATTTCCCAAGTGAAAATGTAAATCGACTTTCATTTTTTAACATTGTCCTTTACAATGAAATGATAAAATTGAATCATCGACTAGTTCTAGAATGAAGGCTACATACTTAGTTTGGTGCATTCTTTTTTTCAGACTTGAATCCAGAGATAATAATCAAATGGATTACGAATACACTGATGGTACAATCCTGATTTCCGTCACGCAGTAAGCCAGTGCCAGACTAAACACTTGTTAAGCCTTTTTTTGGGAATAAAGGACAATGTATTGACTGTGCCTGTAGTTTGAATTGTATTTTTAGATGAATATTAACGTTACGACGTTTAATGTCATGAAAAAATATACTATATAAATACAATATAGATATAAAGTATAAAGTATAGGCTCCTGTACAGTACTGTTTGTGTACTTATACATTGTGGATAGTCATGGAAATGATGGGTCCTTGAAGGCTCAGGTTAGTTTCTGAGAGTGTGAGATTTTTAACATTTATATGGTTCTTGACTCAGCTAGGCATCATGTGAGCTATGGGATATTTGTGCAATAAGGTTGGATCTTAAGATGATGTATAAACACCATCGACTGCATACAGAACTACCTCATGCATTTATATGAAAGAACAAAGCATGGAAATATGATTGCTGTTAGACACATTCAGACTGAAATATTGAGGCCTTGCTTCACTTGGACATTTTATGGTGCATCTGATATATTCACTTATCAGTTTCAAAAAATGTCATTGAGCGTCAACTGAGATGAATGCTTTTGTAGTTTGAATTATGAAGGAATCACATTAGTAATGTTCAGATGCAATTTTCCGTTCTTTCAAGTCACTTCAAACATCTGTTGGAGATGGAATCTTACATAATTTAACAACAAAATCGAGTGAGAACTCTGTTTTTTCCATCTGTGTGTCAAAGCGTATTCATTTACAAAGGCTGGCACGCATGGACGAGATGGAGCTGTGAGGTTAAAGGATGTATACGTAGTCTTTGTGCCTCCAGCATTTCTCCACTCTCATCTACAAATCCATGCACCCTTCCAGCCAGCCATCCATCCACTCACCTACTGTACACAACCTTCACGTACATCGCTTCGCCAAATGTTCCTGTGCAAACGCTCGCAATCAGCTGATTTGTGGATAAGTCCTTCATCACGCTGCGTCTCCGGGGTGCAATCATGTCATTCACAGTGGTGCTAATAAATACCAAGCTCATTTCACACCACGTTTCACTCCGGCGTGGATGATATCAGAAGCATTATCCATTTCTGCCATGTGCTGGTATGAGCAGAAAGGGGTGAGTCGATCCATCAGCTATGTGTTATATTATATTCGAGAGGAGGGGAGGGGCAGGAGGGTTGAACTCTGATGTCTATATAAACAGATGGTATGACAAATAGATGATAAATGGAAACAGAAAGTAAAAGCGGAGGTTGGATAGGGAAAAACACACCGGTGTGTGCGAGAAAGAGACGTTATGGGAAAAGATATTGCACAACAGTTCATGATTAAGTGGAGAGGGTTTTGTGAGTGTGTGTGTGTGTGTGTGTGTGTGTGTGTGTCATTTATTGTTTTTAAAAAAATCACTCAGCTGAGAGGCATTTTTATGTCGCAATTACCTGGAATCTTGCTGAATTATCTTTTTTTAACTGCTCCATTCAGTCGCTGACAATTTCACCACTCGTGCATGATTGCAGAGGAGCTCTTTCATTTTGGCGGTGGGCCAATTGGGAGAACTGCTCATTAATACAACAGGTAACCGGTTTATGTGGTGTGTGTGTGTGTGTGTGTGTGTGTGTGTGTGTGTGTGTGTGTGTGTGTGTGTGTGTGTGTGTGTGTGTGTGTGTGTGTGTGTGTGTGTGTGTGTGTGTGTGTGTGTGCTTGTTCCGGCGCTGTAGTGGCTTCGCTCTCTAGTTAGATCAATATGGTACTGTCATGGAAATGTTAGCTCTGATGTGCCGAATCACCACGGACGAGTTTCTGGAGTTTTGACGTTGGACTTTTAGAACATGAGCTTTGAACAGAAAGCTGGATGACATTTGAGAAAGGAACCTGCATGTTTGAACTTGCTCAAAGTCATTTGAAAGTATATTTTCCTAGCCTGTCTGTCAAACAGTGTAGGTCAGGGTTGTCAAAGTCTGTCTCTGAAAGGGCCACACTGAGGAATTAGAGAGCAATTACTTCATGTCGGTTTCTAGACTGGAATCCATTTTGATATAACATGAGGAACATATTTTATACTCAACTAAGCTATAAAAGCACTTAGGAGTTATAATCCTTAAGATTTCAAAACCTCCTCAATAAATAAAAGTAATTAAATTAAACAAAATATTTGAAAAGGTGAAGAGGTCGAACTAATCAAATCTTCCCACATTTATTAAAAATAATGAAGTATTCATGAGTCAAACATTGAGAAGTGTACTCCAAATGAGATAGCTATATACAGATACATCTGTATCGCTTTAAACTACGCTTTACATCCCCACAAACACGTTGCCAGGCAGCTGGTTTGCAGGTCATGTCACTCGATTTGTTGGGACGCTCCTTTTGACCAAGGGGTGACGGATAGGAAGCATGACCAATCATTGCAATCTGCAGGGGTCAGTGGATGCTAATGAGTGGTAGCCATTTTTCAGACTTCATTAGTCGCACATTACAGGGAGTGACAAATGCTCCTCGCAGCAAGCGTTATTGGTCGGTGGGCAGAGCGGACAGCCGCAGCCATTGATCAGACTCAAAGGACCCACGCCTGCTGTGTTTATTTGCATGGTTGCCCTCCGCCTCATGCCTGTGGGTCCTGTCTACATTTCTTTGACCTTGGGGATTCTGCGTTTCCTGGTGTCTTTAATGGTATCTTTTCCAATCGCAGTTTTCATTAGGCTTACTGTCTCTAAATGGTTCTGGGTTTTTAGGCATTATGTCTGCTTGAATCTGCCTATGCATTCTGTGCCTGCAACTATCTAATGAAAGGTGAAATACCCTTAAAGTCATCGTTTTTCACAATGTTGTTTGCATTTCAATGTAGACTAAATTCTCTATTGCCCATTCTATAAACAGAACTGTGTGGACTCATGATGTGACAGTTGGCTAATGGCACACTGTACACCCATCACAGACCGGAGCTAAAACATAAAATTCCACTTGCTTCAGGAAAAAATAATAACACTCTCGTCCAAAAGCTCTTATTACAAAAACATCAGAAGCATAATTGAAAAGCACTACCTCTTCAAGGACAAATCAACAATGTAATAGGTGTTTGAAACTGTCTGGACCTGATTGTTGGAGTATATTCTTGTCAGTTTGCTCATCCACATTGCACGCTATTGCCACTCTGAGAACGATGATCAAATCCGCAGCGAGATTATCCCCGACTGATTCACAACAGCCCTATGAGATGTGTGCGTCCTCTATCTGCATATGAAAACCTCCCACCTATAAAATATTGAAATATGCAGACTGTAAACATTTTAATTCTAGATTTTTACGTAGCATCACTGATCAACTCAAAAACCCTCGCTCCCTCTGCTGTTCTGCTTTTTTTGTACAGCCTGATGCTATCAGATCTTTCACTACACTTTTTGTTTTGTTTTTCGCTAATCTACTGGGCCAAAAGGCTAAGCTTAATAAGCCCCTTGATAACAGTTTACCAGGAGAACCTTTTGGCTATCAGTCTGTCCCTGTAGATATTTTTGCAGCTCGATTTTGGATAGATGGGATGGAGAGTTTAGGCCTCTTCTATAATTATAACTGTATTTCAACTGGTTGTGTGGCAAACATTCAGTCTTTCCTTAAATAACCATCCCTTTATACATACATAAAACTTATTTAATTACACAACTCCAGTTCGTAAAGGGATCTTAACAACATTTGTCTCATCTCGTCTCATTACTGAAAAGACAAGACTATTTCTATTCTTCTTGAAATGAGTCATGATATGTGGAATGATATTTAGCTGAGATACACCGGAAATGTGTGTGTCATGTACTGAATCATGTCACATGTCAGCCACTGCAGCAGACTGTATTGAGACAAAGCTAGATTGACCCGTATTGATCTGTTGGCTATTTATAAATGTATCTGTCCGCATTGGGCGGCTGTTTGTGTATTGAGATGTGAAATTAATTGGTCACAGTGGGTGAGATGCAAACCTTCCTGTCAGTGGTTCTTAACCATGTGGCACAATAGCTCTAAAGCCTGTCGAATAACTTTCCACCTTTCTACACCTGGGGATTAGTTACCTAAAGGTGCTAATCAGCGAGAGCTTTCTTGTCATTTCTACTGTATGTGTGGGAACAAATGCTGTGCCTTTCGTGGTGGAACCGGGAGCATTGATGATATCATTAATAGAAAAGCTGTTTTGTAAGACTTTTCATGGTTGCAAATGTAGTGCACATAGCCCAATGCTATGAGAATGCTATAAGAAAATGCATGCGGTCTGAAGCCCTGTCTCCATGTATTCAGATATTTTTGAAAACTGATATTTTCATCAAATTTTTTAACCTCTCGTCCTTTATAAGACTTTTGTAAACACCTTGTAGGATGGCATATTTTTCAAAACTATGGTTACTGTGTATCTAAAATGGAGCATTTGGGGAACCATGATGGTATCTCCTCAATTGGCGTGTTCCCATTATTGAATTGTGAGCGCTCTCTGAAAACAACAACAATGGCAGACCAGCAACATTGTGAGGTGAACTTAAGCAGCAACTCAACCTCAACGTCTGTCCAAAAACAAATCCCATTTTGGTTTTACCATATCACCTTGTGCCTTGTACCAGAAAGATTTTGAATAAATAGTTATTACGGATGGGTCATGATGTTTGGATTTTTGAATAGTCATTAATTTAAAACATCAGTTTATGTGACCATCGTCTTTTTTTACCAAAATGTTACTTACCAATCTCAGGCGGGCCTGCAAATATTGTTAACCATCATGTCCTGGTGAAACGTGTGTGCCATAATCAGTTCAGCTCTTTTCACTCTGCGCTTCATTCAAAATTGACATAAGCAAAAAATGTGCTTGCTCTACACACTGTTTTTCTCCACTGTCTTTCGCTACCAAGGAGCAGCTGGGGGTGAGAGAAGAACGGTTGAAAAGTTATTTTGCTTGAAGTGCTACTATTGTGTTCCTGTGATTTGACTTGTTGAATCTTCCCCTGATATTCGACATATCGTCGACGCCGCCTTGGTAGTCACCTACTACTACTTGCCTGACGAGCATTTTGTGATGTTTTTGTGTTCTTGAGATATTTTATAGCGAAGTGGGAAAATATCAATTTTCAGATATATCCGTGTACGTGTAGAAAGGACCTGACGGAGCAGCTCAAGAACTGACAGTCCAAATTCCATTGCCTTTGATCATGATTTAGCAAACGATTTTAGCAATTCATTAATAGAATCATCAATGAGGCATTTTAAAAATGTCCTAGATTGGAATTCACAGTTTTGCATCATCACAAGCGTAGTCGTACGTCGTTACAATACACATCCTGAATATTCATGAATGAAGAAACAAGAACTGACATTGTTTTGGCCCTCTGCACATTGCACTTGATTATAAAAATATTTCAGGTTTTATTTCAAGTGTTTCAGGGAGCAGAGCAGCAGGACAAAGATACACACAGACATCTAAAGATGATGTTTTGACTGGCCGAATCAGTCATCCAACCTCAGTCCAATTTATCATAGATTTCATTTGCTGAAGACCGGACTGAAAGCAAAAAAAGCCCCCGGAGCAAGAAGTGAAGGTGTTGGCGCTGCAGGCCTGGCAGAACATCTCGCAAGATAGCAGTGTCTGATGTCTGTAGGCTGTAGAAGGTTTTCAACCAATTTCTCAATATGATTATGAGTTTGTTGACTTGTGCGAATGCCTTCTGACTCTTAAATGCTGTGTAAAGAACAGCCACTGTTCCTGAACTGTTTGATA